>NC_057801.1:831144457-831151263 GCF_018294505.1 Triticum aestivum | reverse complement strand
TGATTACAGTAAGACATGTCAGCGCATAAGTTAATTTCCGTAGGTATAGAATTTTCGAGTAAGAATGGTCCCATCTTTCAGTTTCCAACATCTAGGAATCTCAAATCTGTAGCTCTGCAGTGCCAATTCCAAACTTTGGTTTGTGAAACAGATTCCCTTTGAATGAAGAGTTTTTTTAGAATCTTTGAATGAAGAGTTAGACGACATGAACAAAGCTCTCAATGAACTTAATTTTTTAGTACATTGAAAATTATTTCGAAATAGATCGAAGCTTGCATACATATACTTATAACCAACTAGCTAGATATCAGGAGGAAGAAGCCACATGCTATCATAACCATTATCCTTCACGAAGTAACCTACTAATGTGATCTCATAATTGCCGGCCATGATCTTCCTCTATTCCATGTGATACATAACGTCACCACTAGTGTTTGAGATCGTCAAGGACACCACATCACTGTGGGCTTCAAAGTTTCTACTTCGACCATTGGAGTAGTATATGTGGTTTCTCTCCATGTCGCCATGACTGTCCGTTAGCATATGCACTGCCTTGGAAAATGTCAGTCCCAAGAATAAGGCATTGGCTATCCAAACTCGTTACCTCCGACCAACTGTTAGTGTTACTGCTGATGAGCTTGAACACCCTAAAGAAAGGTTTGGGGTAATTCCACCACCGATTCATCACAACCACCATAAGCTTTCCATTTAGATCAACGATGTAAGATGTATTCTCCTTGTAAGGGCTCGTCGATGTTAGCATTTGCATGTCTATCCAACTGTCATCTGTGACTACCAGATCGCCATCCTTCTTCACGCTGATCTCAAACTTGAGGAGATTATTGGAAGGCGACTGATAGGCGCCGGCGTGCCGGCCCAAAGTTTCGGCCGGTCGCGCCCCAGCCGCCCGATTGGCCCACCACGAGCCGTTGGATCCACATCCATTCAGGTCGCTTTCTTCCTTCTCTCCCCGTTCGCGTTTAGATCTGAAAAAATACTGCACGACATGGCGGTCATCCACCATCGCCGAATCGCGCAGCCGCCCTCCCCCGTTTGTCGCCGTTGACAACCGCCGCCGTGCTCGCTGCTGATGCTCGCCATGGACGCTCGCAATGAGAAAAGTTGTCAAAAAGCAGCTCTGTGTCGCCATCTCTGTTGAATCATTTGAAAACGAGGTTCCAGCAAATTGAAGCTATGGTTGTAGCAAAAGTCGCTGGTCCAGCAAAGAATTAAACTCCGATGAAAGCATTTTTGGATGCTGGTTCCAGCAAAACAAAACTGTGGTTGTAGCAAAAAAAGCATAAAATTGCTGGTACAAAAACAACAAAATCTGGCGGAAGCATTTCTCAATGCTTGTTCCAGCAAAACAAAATTGTGGTTGTAGCAAAAAATCACTGATACAAAAAGAACGAATTCCGGTGGAAACATTTCTGGATGCTGGTGCCAGCAAATCGCCCCGTCGGTTCCAGCAAACCTGGTCGTGGTTGCAGAACTCCCCCGCCGTGGTCACCCTGCAGCTCGCCGCGGTCACCGGTTCCAGCAAAAAACGGGCGCGGTTGCAGCTCCTGCCTTAACGGTTGTAGCATCCTGCGTGCTCCGCCTTCGCGCCCGCCGGTCAAGGTAGTAACAACTCCGTTGTTGGTTGCAGCTAGCCCCGCAATGGTTGTAGCATCCGCACCAGCCGGTGGTATCTCGTCAGCTTGCGGTTGCAGCTCGGCCGCTCCCAGCGCCGTCGCCGACCATCACCAACCTCGCCGGCTGGTCTGTTGCGGCTCGCCAGCTGCAGTCTCCACAATCTCCACGGTCGACTGCTCGCCCCAACTCCCGTAGCAGCACCTCTGTGCCCCTACCTTTAGACCGTTGTGATTTGCAGCTAGTGGAGAGGGGGATTTAGTTGTGTTGGAGATCAGGGGAGGAGAGGGATTTTGCAAGGAGAGAAGCATGCGTTCATGCAAATGGGGATGGGAAATCAGTGCTGGAGCTCACGAGCGAAGGGATAAGGCAGTCACGGGCGGGGGTGCGTGGGGCAGTGCGTGGGGCCAGTGACGCGTGGAGAGGAGAAAAGGAAGAGGTGTCTACGCGAGCGAGCGGCCAGACCGGCTAAAGCTTCGGCCGGTCCGCCGATTTCAAACGTTTCCCTTATTGGAATTACGTGTGGCGCCATAGATGTAGCCATTGCAAATGGCAATGTCCTTGAATCTGAACCAATAATATCCACATATCGTCCACCCTTCACCTGGACGGCCACTACTGCAGAGCATGATTCCGCAGTTCTCAGTCATGGCGGCCATGATACAACCGTCCGAGGTGGGTGGCTAGGAGAGCACGATTTTCAGGACGACAGCTCCACGGGCATCACTAAGCAAAACGTTGGCGCGCGGGCAGGCAATCCTGCTCTTTTTCTCGGAGAGCGGCATCTCCGTGCCGGTGAAGAGGTTGACTATCCTGAGCAGCGGCTGGGAGAAGACCACCCAACCTCGATCGTAACCGCCAACAAGGCTGTCACGTATGACACCAAGGCCCCACCTGGCGGTGCGAGGGAGGAGGCGACAGGCGAAGCAAAGGCACACGGCGTACGCCTGAACATCTCACATAAGTCACTTTAGGTGGGTCCGACGAGTGGGTGAGCTGGTGGCGGCCTGCCTGCCGTGGGGGTTAAGTGCGGTTGCGTCCGCGTGAGAAAGGGATTATGCTGTATTATGATATAACCGAACGCATGAGAGAAGTTGTTCTTCCTCGCGTCCTTCCCAGATCCCCTTTCTCTATCCTTCCCCTTCCCTAATCTCCTCCTCCCTTACCTAGATCGATCGAGGGCCGTGACAAGTGGTATCAGAGCTCACCGATCTGGATCTGCTGTATCAAAAACCTCGTTACCAGACCAAGGCGGCGACGCAAGCGGCGGCCATGGAAGAACAGATCGCGGCTCTTGCCAAGGCGGTTAACGACAGTGGCATCGCCAATGACGCGCGCCTCGACGCAATTCAGTAGTCGCTCGAGTTGTGGCGGCCGGCAGTGACCAATCTGCAGCAGCAGATGGACGAGCTACGGACTCAAGTCGGCCGGATCGCGCTCCATCCAGTGCTCGCGTCGTCTCCGGCGACCCAGGAGGGTGCGGTGGTGCGGCCAGCGGGGGTCACCTCCGTCGACATCCCGGGGCACCACGGGCAAAGTGGCCACGGCGAGATCTTCGATTCCGGGGTCTCGGCTCATGGGGTGGTCACCACCCTGACGCCGCCTCCGGGCAAGGGTGCGTTATCTGATTCCACACCCCCTTCTCTGCCTCTTGTTAGTTTGCACCAGGGTTCTGAGCATGGATTGCACCACAATTCGCATTCCAATTGGGCCCTCCCTAAATTGGATTTTCCTCAGTTTGAGGGAGAAAATCCCCAATTCTGGAAGTCTCGTTGCGAGAAATACTTTGCAGTTTATGGTGTGCAGCCGGATCTCTGGGTCCGAGTGGCCACCCTACACTTCTCTGGCACGACATCGTGTTGGCTGCAAGTCCAGGAAGCACACAACATCCCATTTACTTTGGAGACTTTGTGCACAGCTCTGTGTGCCAAATTTGGCCGAGAGCAGTATCAAAACCAACTTCGTCAGTTTAACACTTTGCGTCAAACCAGATCAGTAGTGGAGTACATGGAGCACTTTGAGGAGTTGATGCATCATTTGCTTTTTGCACAATCCATCGTTTGATCCTCTTTTCTTTACTACCCAGTTCCTTGATGGTTTAAAAGCAGAAATCAAATCAGGTGTAGTTTTACATCGGCCGCAAGATCTCGATACTGCCTTTTCGCTTGCCCTGTTGCAGGAAGAGATGGTGGGACAGTTGCCAAGACATGACCCCGGGCCAGCTCGACATCTACCAAGACTAGTGGTGGCTCTGGGGGCACCTCCACCACGAGCAGCTCTGCCCGCTCCCGCCGCGGCTGCAGAGGATAGGCGTGCCTTGGAGGCGGCTCGGGCTGGCGAACAACGTCAAGACCCAGCCTGCGGCGACGATCGGTAGCGGCTCTGCACAACTACAGACGAGCGCGAGGGTTGTGCTTCAAGTGCGGGGAACGCTGGGCTCACGGGCACCAGTGCGCCGCCATGGTGCAACTCCATGTTGTCGAGGAACTGTAGGAACTCCTGCAAGCTGAAGCGCCAGAAGATCTGATGGTTGATCCTGATCCGGCCGAAGATCAACTAATGTCGATCTCAAAGATGGCGACCACGGGCGAAACAACACCGCGTACAGTGCGGCTTCTAGGGAAGATTGGTGACCTGGAAGTGTTGGTGCTCGTGGATTCCAGCAGTTCTCACAGTTTCGTCAGTGAGCATGTGGCCGCCCAGTTTCAGAGTCGAGTTCAGCCTATGCAGCCAGTAGCAGTTAAAATTGCAGATGGAGGGACTCTTGCTTGCTCCAGATATATTCCAGCATGCAGCTGGGAGACACAGCAACATACGTTCACCACACATGTTCGGGTGCTGTCCCTTGGGTGTTATGACATGATGGTGGGAATGGGTTGGTTGGAAGGTTGCGGTCCGACGATCATAGACTGGACGGCTAAAACAATGAAGTTTCATCACCAAGGGAGCCGCATCACGTTGACAGGGCTCCAAGCAAACACACAAACTGTGCTTCCAGCTACCATAGATCAGTTGTTATCCCTCGAGCAGTCAAACTCCATTGCTCATGTGTTATGGGTGTGTGTGACAGAACAGAGTGCGGAAGCATCAGAAGTGCCAGTGGAAATACAACATACCCTCGACAAATTTCAATCAGTCTTCGAGGAGCCTACCTCTTTATCCCCACACCGAGCTAGAGATCACACCATTCCGCTGGTAGCAGGTGCTCAACCTATCAATATCCGGCCATACCGTTACACACCAGAGCAGAAAAATGAGATCGAGGCTCAAGTCAAAGAGATGCTGCGAGCTGGGTTAATTACGGCCAGTTCAAGTGCCTTCTCTTCGCCAGTGCTGTTGGTCAAAAAGAAAGACCAAACATGGAGATTCTGCATTGATTTCCGACACCTTAATGCAATTACTCTCAAGAAGAGCTATCCCATGCCCATCATCGATGAGCTCTTGGATGAGATTACGGGCTCCAAATGGTTCTCCAAGCTTGATCTTCGCGCAGGATACCATCAGATCTGCTTGGCGGCGGAGGACGAACACAAGATAGCGTTTCACACACATATGGGGCACTTTCAGTTCCGGGTCATGCCGTATGGATTGGCGTATGCGCCGGCAACATTCCAAGGGAACATGGACACAATTCTGGCTCCGGTCAATCGCAAAGGGGTTCTGGCCTTTATGGACGATATTTTGGTACACACAAAGGACCTACAAACTCACCAGGAACGGCCGTCTCAAGTATTTCTGCTGCTATCAGATCATGGGCTCAAAGCAAAGCGATCCAAGTGCATGTTTGCGCAACAGTAGATCAGTTATTTGGGGCATGTGATTAGCGAACAAGGAGTGGCTACAGATCAGACTAAAATT
Source organism: Triticum aestivum (assembly GCF_018294505.1). Lineage (NCBI taxonomy): Eukaryota > Viridiplantae > Streptophyta > Magnoliopsida > Poales > Poaceae > Triticum > Triticum aestivum. Next base: position 831,145,773 of record NC_057801.1, on the reverse strand, counting down.
CACGTCGTTCAGGACTGGAAGGTACCTACCAATGTCAAACAGCTCCGTGGATTCCTGGGACTCGCAAGCTACTACAGGAAATTTGTCAGGTTCTTTGGGATGATCAGCAAGCCACTTGCCGAACTCCTCAAAAAGAACACCATTTTTGTGTGGACCTCGGCAGCGGATGCCGCGTTCCTGGCCCTCAAACGAGCTCTGGTCGAAGCCCTAGTTCTCGCGCTACCTAACTTCCAGAAACAATTTGTGGTCGAGATGGATGCTAGCGCCACGGGAATTGGCGCCGTGCTAATGCAGCAAGGACATCCAGTGGCATATCTGAGCACAGCTCTGGCTCCCAAGAACCTAGGACTGTCAGCCTATGAGAAGGAATGCCTGGCTCTGCTTCTCGCAGTCGATCATTGGCGGCCATACCTTCAACATGCCGAATTCATCGTGCGTACGGACCAGAAAAGATTGCTGCATCACATGGACCAAAGGCTCAATACACCAATTCAGCAACGGGCCTTCACCAAGCTCATATGCCTGTAGTTTGTGATCCAGTACAAAGCAGGGCTCTCAAACCGAGCAGCAGATGCACTATCCAGGAAAGCGCACAACACCCAAGCTGAGCTCGCAGTGATCTCGATATGTAAACCAGCATGGTTGGAGGCCATACGACGCAGCTATCATACAAACGAGGGGATTAAACAACGCATGGCCAAGTTAGCTCTCGATCCTCACAGCGAGCCAGACTATGCAGTTCAGGACGGAGTGCTCCGCTTCAAAGGCCGCATTTGGATCGGGGACACTCTGGGTTCCATGCTACTTATCATCGGGTGAAGCAGCTCTTTGCTTGGAAGAACATGAAACAACAAGTAAAAATTTTGGTTCGGGATTGCATGGTCTGTCAACAAGCCAAAACAGAGCGCACGTCTCCGGCCGGATTGTTGCAACCATTGCCCAACCCTCAAAAACCGTGGGCCGTGGTGTCCTTGGATTTCATCGAAGGATTGCCTCGCTCGGGCGGCTATGACACAGTGCTGGTGGTAGTGGATAAATTCTCCAAGTACGCCCACTTTATCCCCTTGACTCACCCGTTCACAGCTCACTAGTAGAAAAAGGGCCTATTGTCCCGGTTGGTGAGGGCCTTTAGTCCCGGTTCATGAACCGCGACTAAAGGGTCGGTACTAATGCCCTGACCCCTTTAGTCCCGGTTCAATCCAGAACCGGGACAGAAGGGCCTCCACGTGGCCTGTCCCCTGAGCCCAGGCAGGAGGGCCTTTGGTCCCGGTTGGTGGCACCAACCGGGACCAATAGGCATCCACGCGTCAGCGTTT
>NC_057801.1:831139267-831144188 GCF_018294505.1 Triticum aestivum | reverse complement strand
TTGAAAGGGGGGGGGGGGTTTGGGGGTTTTTGGGGGGTTAATTTAGGTGTTTCATATATTGTGCTATAGCTAGCTAATTAATAGAGAGAAGTGTCCTCTCTTTTGTCTGTGCTTGGTCGACGCTACGTACCATACATACATATGTATAGAGAGGACTAGCTAGACACGCTAGCTAGCTAGTAAGAAAACAGAAGATCGTCATGAACATATATGCATACAGAGAGAAGTGGTATCGACCACCTCTCCTTCTCCGAGAGATTGGTCGAACAAACAAGTTCTCGTATATCTATCCGACACTACCGGCTACATATATACAATAATTATCTTTTACAAATATATAATCTCCTAAAATACGGACGCGTGGTCCACATAGTATTCTCCGTCTTCAGCGATTACGTGGTCAAGAAAGAATGCCGCCAATTCCTCTTGAATTGCTCGCATGCGATCTGGTGCTAGGAGTTCATCCCGCATCCGAAACATCTAATTTTAAGAAGGGGGTCAATACATATATATATATATGTGAATGAATGAAACTCAACAAAAATGATGGTAATAAAATAAAATTGTGAATATTGTTATTTATGCACTTCATATTGTTTGTCGGAGTAGCCCCGCTCACAGGTCGTGTGGCGGATGGACTCGCAAATGTAGTATCCACAGAAATCATTCCCTTGTTCCTGCCACAACCACTTTACAAGAAATAGAGGTCAATCAAACTGATAATTAGCAAGCATGCTAAATGGTATTGATGAAACTAGCGCTTGAATCACTAGGAGATGCCTGGAATATGCTACTATATAGTACTTACTTTCGGGTGCCTAAATTGCAGCTTCTTCGGTAGTCCCGGAGCTTTTTTGGTGAATTTTCTCCAAGCCCTGCCATACAAAGAAAACAATTACTTGATATCAGAAATGAACAAAGTTGCTGATATGGTGGATAATGATCGATTTAACTTACTTCTCGAGCATTTCAGTCATGTCCGCATACTCCTTGGGATCTTTTCGCTTGGAGTCTAAGACAGTTACTACTCCCTTCTCAAGCTTAATCTCTAGGAGAATATAGTGGTAACTGCGCACACATGCATAAGTCATCAATATTACATTACTATAACCTGGACTAATAAGGAAACCGAATATGCCACAAGACAGTAACACTCACTTGAAGTTGTAAGGAAAGAGTATTATATCTTTGTGTTCATTTATTTCCAACGATCGTAGCAAGTTGGCCTCGGTTGGGCACGATATTGAACCTCAGTTGCATCTATGAGATACGTGTTAATGAACCCAATATCTCCCACTTGTCTTTTCTTCAATTCGGCGATCTTCAATCTGCATAATATAGTGAGGATAATTATAAATACATGCAAATGAAAGGGCTGAGTTATATAGAGAGACTTAATGACGGAAGTAGTACTACTTACAGACAGTAGGAGGTGACCGTTGCTTTATCGATGGCCAATTGATTGAAAAACTGATAGAACTCCTCAAATGGAATAGGCAATAGTTCAATTCCAAGGAGGTCATGGTCCTTTTTAACTCTCATATACAAAGTATTCCTCCCCTCAGACTCTTTGCAGGTTTTCATGTACCAATCATGCAATCTTCGCATCATCGTTGATAGAGAACTTTCATCTTTGACGAGAGGCTTCCCGTACTCGTATCTTTGTATCTGCACCTCCAAGATATCATAATGTACATCGTCGGGCAGGTAATTTGCAGGATTGCCATAACCGGGCACCATCCTCGGATCGACGATGTCGCTAGCAGGCACCTTGAGCGGGGGCACGATTGCTTAGCTTGTTCGCCGAGCTGGGCAATTTGTTTCCCAGCTCGTCGTTCTTTCATCCTTTGATCACTTTTAGTACTTCCCGACCTCTCCGCTTCGGCAAATGCCTTTCCAATAATGCGCTCATAGTTGCCTTTCGGCGGAGACTTGGGTGGTTTTGTCAGGGCAGCTAGAGTGCGCTTCCCTTTCACCGGATCTACCTTCTCCTCCAGAGGTGGATGTCTCTTTGCTTTCAACCCTTGAAACCAGTCATCCACTTCGGTCTGCGCGATCTTCGCGTTTTCCTCCTCGCTCCTCTCGTACGGTAACTTCTCTGGAGTCTTCAAAGAAGGACCGATTCTGTATCTCCTCCCGCCTTTGGCTGTACTGCTAGACGTCGGCAGAGTAGACGGAGCGGATGTCTTCTGTCCTTGCTTACGAGGTGGAGGAGAAGGACTGCGACGCACCGTAGAAGCCGGAGCGGCGGCGGGTCTCTTCCGCCCTTGCTGACGAGGCGGAGAAGGAGGAGGCTGGCTGCTCGGGCGCGCCGGCGCAGGCGGAGAAGGAGGCGGAGTGCCGCCACGCGCCGGAGAAGGAGTGGGCCGAGTGCCCTGATCGTCACTCGCCGGTGGAGGAGGCGGAGTGCCCTGACTCGCCGGAGGAGGAGGAGGAGGCGGAGGCGTCCAGTTCGGAAGGTTGATGAGATCCTTCCGCCATAGGCATGGAGTCTTCAGAGCAGAACCCAGCCGATACTCCCCTTCACCGGTAGGGTGGTCAAGCCGGAGGTCCTCAAATCCCTCCGTTATTTCATCGACCATCACCTTAGCATATCCTTCTGGAATCGGCCGGCAGTGAAAAGTTGAGTCGGGTTTAGTAGGATAAACAGAGCCAACAGCCGCCTTGACCTTCAAATTGCTCCATTGCGCCATAAGGTGGCAATTTTCAGCATCCGTGATAGCATCCACGGGATAGCTGGCAGGAGCCGTCAAGGCATGCTCTGGCTGAGGCAGCTCGGTGGAAGCCACGCTGCTTTTCCGCTGAGATGGCGGGGTAGCTTCGGGGGAAGCTTCGGCAGGTCGTTTGCTGCGATATGCTTCTCGTTCCTCTAGCCCCATTACCCTTTCGTGCAGCGACTGCAGTTGGCTCTGCTCCAGTTTCTTCCTCCTCTCGTGGGTTTTGTAACCCCCTGCGTCCGGAAATCCAGCCTTCCACGAAACGGAGCCTGGCGTGCCTCGTGTCCGTCCAGGGTGCTCAGGATTGCCGAGGGCCATTGTGAGCTCGTCCTTCTCCCTGTCTGGAACGAACGTCCCTTGCTGCGCTACTTCAATATATTGCTGAAGCTTCTTGACTGGTATGTCCAATTGTTCCTCCGTCCAAATGCACTTCCCTGTTATAGGGTCCAAGGATCCGCTGACCCCAAAGAACCAAGTCCGGCAACGTTCTGGCCAGTTCATTGTCTCTGGTTCGATCCCTTTATCAAGCAGATCATTCTCAGCCTTGGCCCACTTAGGCTGGGCTAAGAGGTAGCCACCTGACCCCGTGCGATGGTGAAGCTTCTTCTTCTCAGCATTTCTCTTGTTTGTCGCCGACATTTTTTTACTCTTTTCCGATGTCTTGTGGGCCACAAATGCGGGCCAGTCATCTCTGATCTTCTCATATTTGCCAATGAATTCTGGTGTCTCATTTTTTTCGACATACCTATTGAGGTCTTTCTTCCAATTCCTGAATAGGTCTGCCATCTTCCTCAGAGCAAAAGACTTCAGCTCAGTCCAAAGATTCTCTTTCTGCATCTATAACTGGCTTCTCCGGATCATCCTCCGGCGGTAGGGTGAAATTTGACTTCAGCTCAGTCCAAAGATTCTCTTTCTGCATCTCATTGACATAAGACACCTCAGGGTCTTCGTTCTTAGGCTTATACCATTGCTGGATGCTGATCGGGATCTTGTCCCTAACCAGAACCCCACACTGAGCAACAAATGCCTTCTTTGTCCGGTAGGGTTCAATCGGTTGGCCGTCGCGCGCGATTTGTATGATCTCAAACTTTTCATCCGAGCTCAACTTTTTCTTCGGGCCTCGTCTCTTTACCGAGGTTGTGCTCGATCCGGAGGGCTAGAAAAAAGAACAAAGACGAGAGTTAATTAATATGTGTACATACCAAAACAATGAATGCATCAATTAGCTAGTCAGCACAGGCTTAACTAATATATATACCTGGCCGGACTCGGTTTGGTGATCACCGGAGCCGTCCTCACGGTCTACTTCTTCACCCTCTCCTTCTTGCACCGGCATTGGGTCATCGGAGCCATGTAAATCAATGAGGAGAGGGCCAGCTGCTTCTTCACCCTCTCCTTCCAGACCATCGTTGTCGTTGAGAAACATCGAGAGGGCATCACTTCCTTCTGCGATTATGTCCCTCAACAACGCTTCTTGTGCTTCGTCTCGGGAGGTGTCCATAGTTTCTACAAATATTTACAACATGGCAATTATTATTCAAACATGACAGATATGGATATATTAGTGGCAAACGTAGAACTAGCTAGCTAATCACAATAAGGAATCATATTAGTGGCCTCGACGCTGCTTCTCTAGGGTTTGGGGTGGCCTCGACAATGCTTCAAGGGTTAGGGGTGGCCTCGAGAATGCTTCAAGCTAGGAGGGGGTAATACCGACCCCCCACGTGTTGAAGCTATCGGCAGGGGGTCGACGTTGAACACTACATCTATGTCCCACAAGTGACATGGGCATCGACGCCCGCGGTAGGGTAGAGGGTCGTGGATCGCCGAGCGGTCGAGGGTCAAGGGGTCGGGAGGATCGCCGAGGGGTCGAGAGCCTTCGACCCTTGACCCCTTAACGACCCTCGACCCTGAAACCTTTGACCCTTGACCCCTTAACGACCCTCGACCCTGAAACCTTCGACCCTTGACCCCTTAACGACCCTCGACCCTCTACCCTAGTTCCCGACCCTCGACCCCTCGGTGATCCTTGACACCCTCGTTATATCGACAATGAAGCAACATACATATACATGGGAAAATAATGTTATCGGGGAGGGGGTATCGGTACCCCCCCTCGTGTCAAAATTTCTTCTTTCTCCTCTATTCCTTTCTTTCTTCTTCTCCTCTCATGTTGAAGTTATCGGGAGGGGTATATCGACGAT
>NC_057801.1:831122031-831137914 GCF_018294505.1 Triticum aestivum | reverse complement strand
TTTTTTTGTTTTCTTTGTTGCTTTATTCATTTTATTTTGTTTCTACTTACAATAAAATACTTATTGTTGCTATTTTTAGTTTTTTCCAGTTTTTTTGTTTTGTTTTTTGCATTAATTATTTTCTTTTGGTTTTTTGCTTTATTTTTTAATTCTTTGAAATTTGTGTGAATAGTTAAATTGAATTCTTTGAAATTTGTGTGAATTTGAAGTTTGTGATTAACTTTACTAGTGCCATTATTTTTTCAGTTCTACTTAGAAATAAATACTTACAGTTTTTTGGTGATTTCTTTTTTCTTTTAGGTCACAAAAAATAAAAACTTCTCTGTTAGTGAACATAGATGCACTTATAGAGAAAATTAAACATAAATTCATAATCAATTTCTATTTATAAATTTAGGTCCAATTTCCTCTATAGGTGCATCTATTTTCACTTTGAGAGGAGATCAACAACACAGAGAGGAATGGGCTTATAAACAGGTGTGGGCGCCCTTCGGTTGGCGAGGTGGGACTAAAAGCTGGGTGCAACGAGGGCCAACCCTTTAGTCCCGGTTGGTGGCATGAACCGGGACTAAAGGTAACCCTTTGGTCCCGGTTCATGCCACCAACCGGGACCAATAGTGGTGGGCCAGGAGCCAGGACCATTGGTCCCGGTTCGTCCCACCAACCGGGACCAAAAGGTCCGGACGAACCGGGACCAATGGCCCACGTGGCCCGGCCGGCCCCCTGGGCTCACGAACCGGGGCAAATAGATCCATTGGTCCCGGTTCTGGATTGAACCGGGACTAATGGGCTAAGCTGGCCTGGACGAAAGCCCTGTTTTCTACTAGTGGCTCTTCAGATCGCCAAGACATTCATGAGGGAGATCTACCGACTCCACGGGCTACCGTTAGCCATCATCTCTGACAGAGATCACATATTCACAAGCAATATATGGCAGGAACTCTTCAAGCTCTGTCGGACTGAGCTGAAACTCAGTTCAGCTTACCACCCGCAAACAGATGGACAAACCGAAAGAGTGAATCAATGTCTCGAAGCTTATTTGTGGTGTGCTGTGCATTCATGTCCTGGGAATTGGTCCAAGTGGTTAGCTCTTGCGGAGTATTGGAATAACACCTCGTTTCACTCATCGTTGGGCAGGACTCCGTTTGAGGTGATCTATGGACACCTGCCGCGGGAGTTTGGAGTCACTCAAGTGGATACATGCACGGTCCCAGATCTGGCAGCCTGGCTTCAAGAAAGGCAGGTGATGATGGAACTTCTTCAGCAGCAGCTCAAGAGAGCCCAGGACAGAATGAAGCTACAAGCTGATCGGAAACGCACAGAAGGGAGTTTGCGGTGGGAGATGCTGTGCTCCTCAAGTTCCAACCATTCATCCAAACATCAGTAGCGCAACGACCGCATCAAAAGTTGGCATTCCGATACTATGGTCCCTATCGAGTGCTCGCTCGGGTGGGGGTTGTCGCCTACAAGCTCCAGATGCCAGCGGGCAGCAAGATACATCCGGTGGTTCATGCGTCACAGCTAAAGAAGGCGGAAGGAGCAACGGTACCTGTCAGTTCTGACCTCCCTCCTTAGAATTCTATCTTGCAGGCAGAACACACTCCCGTCGCGGTCTTGGAGTGCAAGCTAGTGCGAGTGGCGGGCGAGTCGCGACATCGGATCCGCGTGCAGTGGAGCCAACTGCCGGATTCCTTGTCCACCTGGGAAGACCCGGACGCTCTGCAACAACAGTTTCCTACTTCTCCGCCTTGGGGACAAGTCGGCACGCAAGAGGGGGCGATTGTCACGTATGACACCAAGGCCCCATCTGGCGGTGCGAGGGAGGAGGCGACAGGCGAAGCAAAGGCACACGGCATACACGTGAACAGTTCACATAAGTCACTGCAGGTGGGTCCGACGAGTGGGTGAGCTGGTGGCGGCCTGCGTGCCGTGGGGGTTAAGTGCGGCTTCATCCGCATGAGAAAGCAATTATGCTGTATTATGATATAACCGAACGCACGAGAGAAACTGTTCTTCCTCGCGTCCTTCCCAGATCCCCTTTCTCTATCCTTCCCCTTTCCTGATCTCCCCCTCCCTTACCTAGACCGATCGAGGGCCGTGATAGAGGCCCCTCCCGACGGCCCCGCGCCGAGGTTGGAGGCTGATCGTGGCGCCATCCTCGTGGCAGAGCGCACGCCATGTCCTATCGCGGGTGCCGCGTGGTGAGAGCAGCAACCACGGCAGAGCGGCGCGGCTCCGCGGCGACGGTCGGCGCGCCACGACCTTCAGACGGCGGCGAAACGCATACGGCTTCTCGCTGACTCGGCCAGCAACCGGTAGACGATGACGAGGAGGTCGTCAGGGAGCGTGGAGAACGACGGGCAGGGCCCCACCATCCTGGCTGTACCCGTGCGCCGCGCGCGCGCCGTTTCCCGTTCCTGGCTGGTGGTGGTGGCTATCTGGATGGTCATCTTGGCGGCGCTCCCTCTTTCTATCGATCGATTACGAGAGGAGAGAACAGAACGTGGGATCCAGATGAATCCAGGAGAGGAAAGAGAGGCGTCCTTGTTGTGGAAGGCCTAGGGACTCCGACGTCGTCCAAAGGAGTCACGATTCGTTCTCTTGTTTTTTTTTTCCGGGTGATTTGTTCTCTTGTTTGGACAGAGGACGCCGGCGATAGGTGAAGATCTACAAAGCACGCGCACACGAGGGCATACGTGGGTCGGGAGATTTAGTTTTTTCCAGATCTATACTTGACATGCACACTTGTACACACTCGTGTTTGGCTTTGGCCACATCAAAACGTGACGATTTCCATACGAACCTGCCATTATGTATAGGAAAACGTTTCGAGCCGGCACACCGGCCGAACTTTCGGCCGGCTTGCGCCAAGCTGGCTCGTGCGGTGAGTTGGCCCACACACCGCTTTGACGGCTTTTCCTTAGGCATGTACAATTGTGCTATCTTAAGAATGCCACGTAGGATAAATGATGAGGTGGAGAAGAGATAACTTATAAAAAAAGGCTTGTCTTTTCTTATTTAAGAGAAGACAAGAGATGATCTCTTAGCACAATATGTCTTACCACATTTTTAGAAATATCTAGTTATTGAAGATAAGGCTAAGAGATAATCCATTATAGACATCTATTTTTGTCATTTCTAGATTACATGTAAGACTTAAGATAAAAATATCTTATCAACCATTGTACATGCCCTTATCTCTTCACGCGGGATCGTCCTTCTCCACTTATTTCCCCACACCGAACACTATCTCTCTTCCCCTTTTCTCTTCCTCTCCCAGATGTCGCTAGATTCATGGCCACTTGCGCTGCAATCCGAGGGAAGGAGCTAGCTGCTGCATGCTGGGCTGGCGGCACAAGTGCTACAAGCAGCAGGAGCCCCGTGATTTTGACGGAGGCGACGATAGGCTACAAGCGGGGCGACCACCACCAACTACCGATGCGATTCGCGGGCGGAGATGCTGCTACCCGATGCGGTGGAGCTGCAACCGTAGTTCAACGGAGCTGCAACCATACGTCTGCAGAGTTGCAACCAGCAAAGCAGAAGCTAGAACCGGCGACAGCCGTGTTGCGACAGCCACGGCGGCGATCCACTATTTGCTGGAACCAGCAATTTTTTTTGCTGGAAGCCGTGATTTTTTTTGCTGGAAGCAGCGATTTTTCTTTGCTACGACCCAGTGATGGTAATTCGCAGTTTTTGCTGGAAGTGGCAAGTGCTTTTGCCGGAACAATTTTCTTTTTTTGTTGCAAGCATAATGTTTTGTTTTTATCACCGTTTTGATTTTTGCTGGAACCAACGTATTTTTTGTGACCATCATCTTGGATTTTTGCTGGAACCAGAGTTTTTTTTTCTGCTACAACTGTTCTTCAGTTTTGCTGGAACCAGCGGCACTTTTTTTGTTTGCGATTTGGCGATGCCAAGCGTGCCAGTGGTGAGCGTCGACGGCGAGCGACGGGGGCAGCCGGGCTTAGGGGAGGTAGCGCGTGCTGTGCGACACTGGGGAGGGAAGGAGTGGGCAGACGCCATGGTTCTGTTTCCGTGCTCCTTTCTTAGGGAATGTGGACCCGAGAATGTGAAAGAGAAAAAGGGAAAGAGAAAAGGGGAAAGAGAGATATCATACATGGCCGCGTGTGGGGCGATCCGAGGGCCGCGCTGCGACCGGCCGAAACTTTTGGGCCGGCGCACCGGCGCTTAGTACTGGTCTTATGTATATGTCAACAATTAAGCAGGGGCGGCTATTTATGCAGAATGCATTGACATGGTTTTCATGGTTGGGAAGGTTGACTTTATTCATTGTCCTATAGAGAGTTATTTATCCAAAACCACCACAGTTCAGGCTAGGGTAACATGTCGATACCAGATTTGAGCCATGTCACAAAAAACCACCACATCTGCGCCTAACCAATAACGTCGAACACTAATCGTCGGTTGAGCTCGTGAAAACATCGGACCTGACAGGTTGGGTCCACCTGTCAGGCTGAGTTGGCATGCATACGTGGACAAATATGCCAAGCTGGACATGGGTCCAACCTGTCAGCCTCCCATCTCTTTTCTTCTTCCTCCTAATCTATCTCTTCACGAGCCCCTCTTCCACAGTACGCCGCTGCCGGGTAGTGGAGGCCGGACGGCTCACTTCCCCTTCCTCTCCGCCTTGTCGCCTGATCCAGTGAGGGTCGTCGCGGCGCGTCCCCGCATATGCCTCCGATCAATGAATCCCGTCGGCCGCCTCATTCCCCACTTAATCGACATACAGATCCTCACCTCCCTTCGCCGGGTTCTCGAGCAGCCGGCCGCCGCGCCATTCTTCCTCGTCTCCGGCGTCCACGTACAGCGGCTGGTGCCATCGTGGAGAGTAGCACGCTCCTCCCCGGCGACCAGATGCGGCACAGGAAGGACGGCCCGCTGTCCACGGCGGAGCGCGCTGGCGACCCCAGAACTGCTGTGCACCCGGCCGGCGACGCCGCGGTGGTGCGCTGGGAGGCCCTGGCCATCGACATCCTGGCGGCCATCTAGGGCAGGGAGGCCGTGGGCACGTTGCACGGCGAGTGTTGCGTGCGCGGGCGGCTCAAGGCAGCCGCCGTCTCACTTGCACATGCATGCTCGCGCTGGCTGGCGCATAGCTCGGGAGCAAGAGCTGCCAGCTCGTCGGTGTGCTCGGCGCGGCGGAGTGGTCTGTCCATCTGCGTCAACCTCATCGCCATGGCTGTAAGGAAGAGCTCTCCGACAGTCTTCCTGAAGCTGTTTGATGAAATGCCTCAGAGAAATAGAGATGGGAAGAAGATGACTATTTACTCATTGACAGGTAGGGCCAGTATCTTATTTGCCACATCAGTTGGTCAAAGTTTTGGTCTTCGCCACCTCAGCCTGACAAGTGGGCCCAAGAGGTCAGAACGACTGTTTTCAGGAGCTTATGAGACTGTCAGTGCTCCGTGTTATCGGTTAAGCGTAAATGTGGTGGTTTCTTGTGACATGGCTCAAATCTGATACCGACCTGTTACCCTAGCCCCAAATGTGGTGGTTTTGGGTAAATAACTCTCCTAGAGAAGCCAACAACCTTGCGCACGAGCTAGCTAGACATAGATTTTTGGATCATTTATCTTATAATTTGGATGATGATCACCGTAGCTGGTTATACTCGAACTCATGGATGATGTAATATTGCTTAATAATCAATAAATCTAGCCATGATGACCTTCCCTAAAAAAGTATTGGCGGCTTTTAATTTTTCTTTAAAAGGTCAAAGGTCAAATATTAAGTAGGATAAATCGTCAAAAATCATTCTTACAAAAAATTTAAAACTACATACATCCAAATCTTTGGGGTGCTGAAGTCTTCTTCTCTTGCATGCACGACAGTGTGCCATGAGCAAAGCTCATTGTCACCTTAGATGTTCGCTTGATGGATCAACTTGTTTAAACACATGAGCTTGTAGAAGCAGCAGCCTGAAAAATCTTCAATGTAGATCAGAAGATGCCGGCGGCCACAACTCCACGGAGAAAATCGTCCATGTGGAGAATAAAACATGTAGGGAGCGTGTAGAAACCACGGTCAGATAGAGTCGAAAAACACAAATCTCACACACTCCATTGAGCCTGGGCTGGCTAATCTTCATTGGTCCGAACTGGAGCAGCAGTACCAAGACGCACAACATAACATGATAAACCTATGGAAACAAATGCTAGACCTATAGAAATAGATTTGGGGACACATCATCTTTCACACGCCTCCCAACGATAGAAGAGGCGTCACCAGAACGAGGATGAGGTGGGAAGACCTTATTCGACGTCGACGGCGCCACCTTCGTCTCGCCACCACTGAACGGAGACAAACGGTAAATTTATTCCTAACCATACTATATTAGACCGAAGCCCTGGGGTCATCGAGGAGTAGGGTAGACTAGCCGCCGCCTATAAACTAGTTTGAGAAGGGATATACACAGAGAGGAAACTTGTGTCTTTCACTTCGTACAACTCCAAAGGTTAGTAGCCACCGTTGATTGACATGGCGGTGGAGGAGGAGAACGAGTAGTTCTTCACAACTATGGAGCAAGATGAGGGTGAAGCGGGTGGAGGAAGGCACCTGATAGGCTGGGACATGGAGAGGACCATTGTAAGAACTGTCATGAGAAACAAACAAAGAGGTAGTGGAAATTGCACGAGGTGATGTAATCATGGCAACTGTGAGACTTTGACTTGCCATGCAATGCATCAACGACACATCACTCGGGGCTGGGGAGGACGAGGCTGGCTACAAGGCTGTTTTCGGTGGTGGCGGGTGGTGACAGTGTTGGCCCAGTATCATGGGGCGAGGTGGAGGGTAATGTGTGTGTGTGTGTGTGTGTGTGAGAGAGAGAGAGAGAGAGAGAGAGAGAGGGTGGGGATGGAAAGAGAGAGTATGGAAGAGAATGAGTGACATGTGGGCCCTACATGATCTCGTACAAATTTCTACAAGTGTTGTGACTACCTGGTTTGGAAAATGTGTTATTGTTTTGGGAACCGGTTAAAATCGGCTAACCAATTAGTACATTGAAAATTATTTTAAAATATATCTAAGCTTGCATACATATACGTATAACCAACTAGCTAGATATCAGGAGGAAGAAGCCACATGCTATCATGACGACCATCCTTTACAAAGTAACCTACTGATGTGATCTTATAATTGTCGGCAATGATCTTCATGTGTTCCATATTATACTTAAGGTCACCATCCTTGTTTGAGATCGTCAAGAATACCGCATTACTCGGGGCTTCAGAGTTCCTACTTAGACCATTGCAGTAGTATATGCGGTTTCTCTCTATGTCACCATGACTGCCCGTTGGCACAAGCACCGCCTTGGAAAACGTCGGTCCCAAGAATAAGGCATGGTTGTCCAACGTCGTCATTTCCGACCAAATGTCGATGTCGATGAGCTTGAACATCCTAAGGAAAGGATTGGGGTAATTCCACCACCGGTTAATCACGACCACTGTAACATATCCATTTAAAACATCGATGTAAGATGCATTCTCCTTGTAAGGGTTGGACGATGTTGAATGATCGAGCATTTGCATGTCTATCCAGTAAAAGGTGATGATGACCGGAGCGTCATCCTTTTTCACGCCGATCTCACACTTAGGCCGGGCAATGCAAGGTGTTTGGGGTAGGTGTTTAGAGAAATAAAACAGTTTTTCTCTAAGCACCGGTGCTTATTTGTAGAGGGTAGACGCTTAATTAAGCGTCTGTCCGATAGAAATAAGCAACAATGCTTAAAAAGAACTTGGTTTATTTTACTAAGCATCTCCCTATGCACCTCCGATTGTACAAGGCCTTAAGGAGTTTATTGCAATCACGTGCCAGGCAATAGAGGTCACCGTGGTAGAAAGCAATGTCCCTGAATCTCATCCAACGATGTCCATATATCGCCCACCCTTCACCTGCACAGCCAATTCTACAGAGCATGATTCCGCACTTATTGGTCATGGCGGCCATGATACAACCATCCGAGGTGGGTGGTTGGGAGAGCACGATTTTCCGGAGGACAGGTCGACGGGCAGCACCGGGCCCGAAGTTGGCGCGCGGGCGGGGAATTCTCCTCTGTTTCTTAGAGAGCGGCACCTCGGCGCTGGTGAAGAGGTTGACTATCCTGAGCAGTGGCTGGGAGCCTGGGACACGAACACCCAGCCACCTTCGTAGCCGCCGACGAGGCCCCTCCTGTCGGCCCCGCGCCGAGGCTGGAGGCGCATCACGGCGCCATCTTCGGGGCAGTGTGCGCGCCACGTCCTGTCGTGGGCGCCACGGGGCGAGAGCAGCAGCCATGGCAGAGCGGGCACCCGCGGCTCCGCGGCGATGGCGGCGCGCCACGAGCTGCAGATGGCGGCAAAGCGCGCGCGGCTGCTTGGGGACTCGGACAGCAAACGGTAGATGATGATGAGGAGCTCGTCGGGGAGCATGGAGAAGGACGGGCACTGCCGCACCGTCGTCCTGGCAGCCCCCGTGCGCCGCGTGCGCTTCGTTTCCTCCATGGGCATCTTGCCGGCTCTCCTTCTATAGATGGTGTAAAACAAGATATTTTGGGAACTGCACGACACCCCTAACCGGGGTGTGGCTATCTCATTATATAGAGGTACCCAAGGGGTACAATACAACGTTACAATACAGAGGCTACGTATATACAGTCTAACACCCTCCCTCAATCTTAACTATGTCCTGAAGTACAAAGCAAGTTAAGATTGCGCCTACAGCCTACAAACTGTGGTTGTGGTAGAGGCTTCGTGAAGATGTCAGCAAGTTGATCCTTTGATGAGATGAACTTGATACAGAGTAGCTTCTGTGCAACACGTTCCCGAACAAAGTGATAATCCACCTCAATGTGTTTTGTCCTCGCATGAAACACTGGATTAGAAGAAAGATATGTAGCACCAATGTTGTCACACCACAGAACTGGAGGACGAGCTTGAGGAACACGCAACTCTCTCAACAGAGACTGTACCCATATGATCTCAGCAGTTGCATCAGCAACGGCTTTGTATTCAGCCTCAGTACTGCTGCGAGACACAGTTGCTTGCTTGCGAGCATTCCAGGCGATCAAGTTAGGACCCAGAAATACCGCATAACCCTCCGTGGATCGCCTGTCATCCGGACAACCAGCCCAGTCGGCATCAGAGAAGGCCGAGAGCTCATATGACGGTGCAGGCTGAAGATGCAGACCATAGGCAGCAGTACTACTGACATAGCGCAAAATACGCTTGACGGCTGACCAGTGAGACGTCCTGGGTGCATGCAAAAACTGACAGACACGGTTAACTGCATAGGAGATATCAGGCCTGGTGATAGTGAGATATTGCAGACCACCAACAATACTGCGATACTCAGTAGCATCATCAGCCGAGAGAGAGTCACCATCAAGAGCAGACAACCGATCAGCAGCAGACATCGGAGTGAAAACAGGTTTGCATTTGAGCATTCCAGCACGACGCAACAAGTCCAAGGAGTACTTCTTCTGAGTGAGAGTCAAACCTGCAGAGGACCGTGAAACCTCAAGACCAAGGAAAAAGTGAAGAGCACCCAAATCCTTGACAGCAAAATCATCACGAAGAGCAACCACAAGGCGATCAGCTGCAGCAGCCGAAGAACTGACAAGGATGATATCATCAACATAAACCAGGATATACATCGTAACCTCAGGGCGCTGGAGGAGGAACAGTGATGTATCAGCAGTGGATGGAGTAAACCCAAGAGCCCGAAGAACGGATCCAAGGCGAGCATGCCATGCACGAGGAGCCTGTTTCAGTCCATACAGCGCCTTGACCAGATGACAGAGATGATGAGGTCGTGTCGGATCAACAAAACCAGGCGGCTGACGCATATAAACCTCCTCCTCCAGAATGCCATGGAGAAAGGCATTCTGTACATCAAGCTGACGAAGGAACCATCCACGAGTAATCGCAAGAGACAGTAGTAACTGAATGGTAGTAGGCTTGATAACTGGACTGAACGTGTCTTCATAATCAAGACCATACCTCTGTTTGAAGCCCTTGGCGACTAACCGTGCCTTGTAACGCTCAATGGAACCATCAGCATGGCGCTTGACCTTGAAAACCCACTTGGAATCAATGATGTTGACACCAGACTTTGGAGGAACAAGACGCCAAGTATCATTCTGTTGGAGGGCATAAAACTCTTGTTCCATTGCAGCACGCCAATGAGGAATACTCAACGCAGCCTGAAAGTGACGAGGCTCTGCATTAGGGTCGCCAGCAGTATGAGCCATGCACGCAGCAAGCCACGCAACCGTGCCATCTGTCCGCTCTTTCGGGCGAAACACACCAGACTGGCTCCGTGTGCGCGGTCGAAGTGTGACGGCAGAATCTGCCGGAGCCGGAGCAGGAGCAGAATCAGCAGAGGTCGTGGACGAGGCCGAAGCCGAGTCCGGCGAGTCAGGCTCCCCGGTGGCCGAGGCAGGCGACGAGGCCGCTGGGCTAGCGACAGCATCGGCCGGCCCAGGGGACGCCCCCGCCAGTGGCCCAGGCGAGCCACGCAAGGCTGGTGACGCCCGCGAGCCAGGCGAGCCGAGCGAGGGTCCCGCTGGTGTGGACGAGGCTCGCGGGTCGGGCGAGGTGGCCACTGGCGAAGCCTGCGAGCCGGGCGAGGCGGCTACTGGGGTGGCCGAGTCCTGCGAGTCGGACGAGGCGGGCGAGGCACCCGCCACTGGCGCTGGCGTGGGTGAGCCAGGCGGGCTGACCGCCTCGGGCGACCGGAGAGCGGGTTGGCGGGTGCCACCCGTTATGCATGGCACATGCACGTCCCGACCAGAAGAATCATCAGCGACCTGTTCATCAAGGAGCTCGAGCCGAGCACCGCGTCCAATACCTGCAGCATGATTAGGAAGCAACGCAGGGGCATATGCAACATCCACAAACTGATCAGGCGTAGGTGTAGACACAGGCATTGGTGGTGTGGAAGTGGAAGTGGTGAGGTCAGTCGGAAGTGCACGAAAGGGAAACACATTTTCATCAAACACAACGTCACGAGAGATGTAGACGCGGTTGGTAGGAACATGTAAGCACTTGTACCCTTTGTGAAGAGAACTGTATCCAAGAAAGACACACTTCTTAGACCTGAACTCTAGCTTGCGCTTGTTGTATGGACGGAGATGAGGCCAGCAGGCACACCCAAACACCTTGAAGAAAGTGTAGTCCGGAGTCTCATTAAGCAAGAGCTCAAGCGGAGTTTGCATTTTCAGAAGCCTCGAGCGTAGCCTGTTTATAAGAAAACAAGCTGTAGAGAAAGCATCACTCCAGAACCGAAACGGGACGGAGGCATGAGCTAGCAAGGTTAAGCCAGTTTCAACAAGATGACGATGCTTACGCTCAGCAGCACCATTCTGCTGATGTGTGTGAGGGCATGACACGCGGTGCGAGATCCCAAGCTCATTAAAAAACGAGTTGAGGTTGTGGTATTCACCCCCCCAGTCGGATTGGACATGGACGATTTTGTGCTTAAGAAGGCGCTCAACATGTGCTTGAAACTGAATGAAGACATCAAACACATCAGACTTTCGCTTAATAAGATATAACCAAGTGAAACGGCTGTAAGCATCAATGACACTGACATAATAATTGTGACCACTAACGGATGTCTGGGCATGACCCCATACATCAGAAAACACAAGCTCAAGAGGATGTTTCACAACACGACTAGACTCTGAAAACGCAAGCTGATGACTCTTGCCCCGCTGACAGGCATCACAAATTGTTTCAGCAGTTTTATTGGACACAACTGGTAGATCATGACGATGCAAAATATGTCAAACTATGGGAGTCGCCGGGTGACCAAGGCGCGCATGCCAGTGTGTAGGCGACACACGAACACCACTGAACACCTGAGGAGAGGACGACGTGGAAGAGGAGCGCGGCGCATCAAGTGCATACAGGCCATGGCGAAGACGACCGCTAAGCAGAACGACCCTCGTGTCCCGATCCTTGATAAAGAAACGAAAGGGGTGAAACTCAGCAAGGACATTGTTATCACGGGTAAGTTGAGGAATGGACAACAAACTACGTGTAGCAGAAGGAACACGAAGGACATTAGATAGATGCAATGTGCGAAAGTTGTGTGCAAGGAGAGAAGCCTGACCAACATGAGAGATGCGCATACCTGCTCCACTAGCGGTGTGCACCTAATCATGACCGCGATATGGCTCCTGAGTAGAGAGCTTACCCATCTCACCGGTGAGGTGGTTGGTAGCTCCAGTGTCCATGTACCATGCAGGATCAACGGAGTATGACGGAGTGCGACCATGATCATGACTCGTCACAGCAGCGGCGGCCTACTTGTCGTTCCCCTTTCCGTTGTTGCCAAGGCCTAGAAAATCCTGCTTGTAGCGACGATGACAGCGAGAGGCAATGTGGCGCTCCAAGCCACATAGCTGGCACGCCTGTTGGGCACCACAAGAAGAACAACACGCCACGGGCCGGTTACCACCTGTGATGGTCGGAGCGCTGCCCCTCGAAGCTGGTGATGAGGGCAGCGCTGGTTTGCCTCCGGACGAAGATGACCGCTGAGGCTTGCCGCGGGTTGCGGTATTGGCGGAGGCGAAACTGGGAGAGGCTCGGCGCGCCTTGATGCGCTGCTCGCGGCCAAGCAGACGGGCATAGAGCTCACGAGGTGGTAGCGGGTCATCGCGACCGTGAACGTTCTCAATGAGATTGTCATAATCATCATCAGGCCCATTCAGTACGAAGGTGGTGAACTCCTGATCCTGTAGCGACTGGCCGATGGAGGCCAATGTGTCGGCGAGACCCCGCATCTTGTTGAAGTAGTCGGTGATGCTGAGGTCACCAAGCTTCGTCTCACCCAACTCGGTGCGGATAAAGTGAGCACGCGCCTGAGACTGAGAGGCAAAACTGGTGTGAAGCGTCGCCCACGCCTCCCGGGATGTAGCGGCGAAGATGACCAGCGACGAGACGCTCGGGGTGAGCGAGGACTGGATGGCGGAGAGGATGGCCTGATCCTGGGCCACCCAGGTGTGGTACGCTGGGTGGTGGGGTGGTGGACACGGTATGGACCCGTCAACATATCCCTCGAAGTAGCGACTCCGCAGAAGAGGCAACACCTGGGCACGCCAGGACAAGTAATTATCCGGCGCAGGCTTCACCGGTAGCAGATGTGAAAAGTAGAACGGTGACGACGCGGCGACCGGGTCGGTATGAGCAGCAGACACCGGATACAGTGCGGGAAACCCGGGAGGACCAGCAGCGTGGGCCCCGTAGGGCGGGACGACCGCGGCCCCGGGAGGATGCGGCTGTGGCGCGGCCGCAGCCCCGTACGACGGCTGTAGCGAGGCAGCCGCCTCTCCTGTGTAGGAGGGCGCAGCCCCGTGCGGCCCTGGGTAGGCTGCGTAGGGGTGCTGGGGAGGCAACGACGAAGATCCATAGGGGTGGCTCGGTGGCGCCGCCGGTGGTTGATGTAGAGGCGGCGCACCAAACGCCGGCCACGAGGATGGCGGCAGCGGCGGAGCACCAGGAGCCATCGGAGGTGCGCCATACGGGTAGTAGCCGTAGGGCGAGGGCGCGGTAGCGCCATAGGCCGGCGGCGGGGCGGCGCCGTAGAGCGGCGGCGCGGCGGCATCGGCCGCGACTGGGGCTAGGTCACCCGAGGTCTCGCCATGCGGGCGAGATTGGATCGGGGACCCAGGCGGCGGCGGGGCCCCATAGGCCGCCACGAGAGGTCCAGAGGCGAGGAACGGTGAAGAAGGGGCAAGGACCGGCGCGGCGGCGGCCACGGCGACGGAGGTCGGCGCGACGGCGGCGGCGGCGGGAGCAGCGGAAGACATCGTGATCGTGACCTAAACTGATACCATGTAAAACAAGATATTTTGAGAACTGCACGACACCCCTAACTGGGGTGTGGCTATCTCATTATATAGAGGTACCCAAAGGGTACAATACAACGTTACAATACAAAGGCTACGTATATACAGTCTAACAGATGGATCATGAGGGGAGAGCAAAACGTCGGAAGACCTGAGGTATTTGTTTGATTGATGGCGTGCATGAAACGAATCGGATCCAGGTCTATATGGTGCTCCAACTCCAACCCGGGTGGTTCCTGGAAACGAGTCATCAAGAGTCAAGACCAAAGTTTAGGTAGTACTGAAATACACTATGTTTTTTCGTGCCAAAAGAATCCGATATTATAAAAATTCATTGAAAGTACAAAATACCTCCAACATAATGATAATAACATCGAGGTCCATGGTCCGCCGAACGATTATCGCCGTCGACGCACCGCTGTCGCCGCTCCCTTACCAGAGTCAGCCTGACCTTTTCGATGACCCGGAAAGTCTTTGTGCATGTGCTCCTGAGGACCAGCGCCCCAAAGCAGTAGTTGTCACCGTTGAATCCTTAAATCGATTTTAAGAACCTGACACCAAATATCGTCGTTGTGTACGCACGACGAGAAACCCTAACCTTGCACCCGAGGAGCTAGCAGGAATCTATGCGAGAGCTCTATCTAATCCGTCCCAACAAACGGACTTGAGGAGGATCGGAGCCCGAACGACTACCTCGAAGAAGAAGCGCCGCCCTCCGTCCAAATGCTGCACATGCGAGGACTAAAACCGTACCTATCTACTAGCCGGATCAGAGGCACCAGCAATCCCGTCCCCGCCACCGGAGCGGTAGGCAGAGGGGAGCCGAATCCATGGGCTTGCCGGTGAAGATCGAGGGGAGGAAGGCTTTTTCTAGTCACCTTGCAAGACGGAATAAAAATAGACTATACCGGGTAGAGAAGCGTCCGGTTGAAATACCCTTTGACACCTGGGTGTATACACCCTATATGAGAAAAATAAAATTACAAAAAACTCAAAAAAATTAGAATTTTTTGCGGAATAAAGTTGACTTTCTTTTGCACTAGTATATAAATTTTTACAAACTAAAACCCAGTGTTGACTTCAAGGGAAAAAAATTATTTGCTATTATAGGTAACTATTCACACTATTTTTAAAGAAGTCGGTGTCTGTTTTTTCTATTTGTGGGATTTTTCTTGCAAGTACAATAAGGTCAACTTTATTTCCAAATATTTTCAGTTTTTTGACTTTTTATTTAGTTACAATTTTCCCCCAAATAGGATGTATATACACCCATAGACAACAAGTTTCTATGGTTGTCACCCAATCAATGTGCGTGTGTTTGCTTACTAGTGTATTAACTGAATTTTGAACGATCTACCTCGTAGAGAACCAATGGTTAGAAGGGCAAGTAATATCCTCCCAGCCAATTAAGGAGGTTAGATGGCTTTGATCTCTCGTAAAGATGAAAAAGTGTGCGTGAGTGCATTCATATGTACGTGCTTGTGACTGTCTCTGTCCATACTATCTGTGTGGTATTGTTTGGGGGATTTTCAAATTTTCAAAATGGACATTTTTTTAACATAGCACGGATGCAAGCCCTCATATACACGCGCATACGCTCACCCCATGAACGCAAACACATCACACCCTACCCCTATGAGCACCTTCGAAAGACTGAACCAGTATATCATCTTGAAATTTACGAAGTCACCTTAGGCACCTCGTCGTCGACGGGAACGTTGCGCATCGCCGGAAATCCTGAAATAAATTCAGGAATAAATGCGAGCACCAGGATTTAAACCCTGGTGGGCTGGGAATACCACAGTTCCTCTAACCATCCAACCATAGGTTGGTTCGCTTAAAAATGTGTATTTGGCATGTATATACACTCATATATGGCTTGGACTATTGGAGCTACTTCTTTTTCTTTACATACAACACAAATCATATCGTTCAAAGGATGCTAGAGTACCCTCCCCCCCCCCCTCCTAGGGGCATCCGCGCCCTTGGACATTGTCCGATCTGTTTGTGTTGCGCCGCACTGCATGC
>NC_057801.1:831113212-831121584 GCF_018294505.1 Triticum aestivum | reverse complement strand
TTCTTTGCCCCTTCGTGTGTGTTTACTTTGCTTGCCAAGAGCGGGTGTCATCCTGTCCTGAGGATCGCTGGGAGGTGGGTGCTTGGGACGGGTGTTCGATGCGTTCTGGGTTGGCATTTTCAGGAACGGGGCTCGTCGCGTCCCTAGGATAACTAGGGAGCCAGATGCTCCGGCCGAGGCAGGTGCTCGGTGTGTGCTGCGTCGGCAATTTGCGGGTCCGGTGTCTGAGGTGGGGCATGTGCGTTTTGGGAGGAGTGGAGGGGGGTCTGGTAGGAATTTCTTTGGATTGGCATTGTAGTGTGCAGGATTGATGGTGAGGCGGGTCGCTCGATCTGTGTTGTCTCTGTGTTTCCTGGTCCTGGTATGTAGGATGTGCCCCATAAGGCTGGTCATAGTGGAGAGTAACTTAGACTAGTAACATACATATGTTACTAGTCTATGTTACTACCTTCATAGTGGGTAGTGTCATAGGTGTGGTAACATAGTTGCCTTCATTTATTACTTTGTAGACTCATTATGCATTGGAAACCGCTATGTGATGGTAACATATTATGTTACTCTATTTGCCTCTCTCCTCATTAACTACTTGCCACATCATCATTTTTGCTTATGTGGCATCTATGTTACTACCTATGTTACTCCCACTATGACCAGCCTAAGAGATCGTCCGGGAGGGTACTTGGTTTGTGTGACTCTTAGTTTTCCGGGTGGCATACGACGGTGTGTGCATTCGCATTGGAACTCGCTTTGTATGGTGGGTTGGACACTGCTTGTCATATGCGTGACATGTGTTGTTCGCTGTCATGCGACGTGGCATCACTGTGCATGCTATGCGTTGGAAGTTGGTGCATCGTGTGCAGGGTCTATCTCGGCATTTCTTGGACCCAGTGCGGGGTGTGCCCCGTGAGGGGATCATTGACGTGTGTATCTCAATATCCAACTTGTGCAAATCGGAGTGTCCAGGGTTGCTATACGCCATTTGCACATGTGGCGCTAGAGCTTGCTTGTGGGTCGGGTGTTGGACACAGCTAGCTATTGTGCCCTATGGTCTTGGGTCTTGGTTGGCTGGTGGGTGGTCATTTCCATCGTGATGGAGTAGGGGAGCGCCGAGACAGACGCGGACGAAGAAGACAACACCATTGGTGGGCATGGAGTTCCTGATATATCCTATCAGCCAGTAAGAACGGTCACATCTTTCAGTTTACAACATCTGAGAATCTCAAATCTTTAGCGCTGCAGCGGTGATTTCAAACTTGGTTTGTGAAATAGATTCTCGTTGAATGGAGAGTTAGACGATACAGTGAACTTTATTTTTTGAGTATACTGAAGTTTATTTGGAAATGGAACTAAGCTTGCATACATATACTTATAACCAACTAGCTAGATTTCAGTAGGAAGAAGCCACATGCTATCGTGACAACCATCCTTAACGAAGTAACCTACTGATGTGATCTTATAATTGCCGGCAATGATGTTCCTGTGTTTGATGTTATACTTAATGAGGTCACCATCATTGTCTTAGATCGTCAAGAATATCTCATCACTGTGGGCTTCAGAGTTTCTACTTAGACCGTTGGAGTAGTATATATATGTGGTTTCTCTCTACGTCGCCATGACTGCCTGCTGTAACATGCACAACCTTGGAAAATGCCGGTCCCAAGAATAAGGCATGATCGCCCAACGTCACCACTTCCGACCAAGTGTTAGTGTTGATGAGCTTGAACAACCTAAAGAAAGGATTGTGGTAACCCCACCACCAGTTAATCACGACCACTGTAGGATATCCATTTAGATTAACTATGTAAGGTGCCTTCTCCTTGCAAGGGCTCACAGATGTAGAATAATCGAGCATTCACATGTCTATCCAGTTATGGGCGACCAATACTGTAGCGCCACCATTGTTCATGCCGATAACAAGGGGCAATATAACGTGACGTTTTTTTGCATTAAGGGATTTGGCATATAAATAAATAAGCGCATGACAACCTCTGCTTCCCTCTGCGAAGAGTCTATCTTATACGTTTATGCATTTACTTTTATGTAAGAGTCGAAGTATTCTTTCCTATTCCTTTTTATTTTCTCTTTTCAAGCATCATGTGGTGAGGAAAGATCTAGACACATATACCCAGTTGGATATGAGTGGGCATGAGTTATTATTATTGACATCACCCTTGACGTGAATACGTTGGGAGGTGAAACTATAAGACCCTATCTTTGTATGTGTACGGTTGAAACTTTTTGATCATGAGTATGCTGTGAGTGTTAGCAATCGTAGAAGATTATATGATGGTTGAGTATGTGGACTTGCCAAGAGGCTCCGACACGTGACCCTTTCTTAAAGTATGATGAATTGTAGTTGCAAAGTTGACTAAGAACATAGTTTGTCGGTTTTCAATAGAGTTTATGCTATATACTTCGATGTTGTGATGAATTGTTACTTGTTCATGAGAAATTATCTGATAAAGCTTTATCTTAAAGTTCTTTTCTGTTATAATGATAATAATCATAATGCTTCTTTGTCCGTATTTTTTTTATCGACATCTCTCTCTCTAAGCATGTGGACATGTTTTTTGATATCGGTTCTTCACTTGAGGATAAGCAAGGTCTAAGCTTGGGGGAGTTGATATGTCCATTTTGCATCATGATTTAGTACTGTTATTTATAATGTTTTATGTATAATAATGCTTTTTGGAGTATTTTTAATGCCTTTTCTCTCATAATATGCAAGGTTTACACAAAGAGGGAGAATACCAGCAGCTGAAATTGTGGAGCTGAAAAAGCACGTCAGAGCTACCTATTATGCACATCTCCAAACAAGCTGAAACTTTACGGAGATTTTTTATGAAATATTTAAGAATTATTGGAGAAAATAACTACCAGAGGGGGCCCGCCAGATGGGTGATGAGGATACAGACATGGGGTAGGGTCATAGGCCTGACATGTACGTCCTACCCAAGGTCACTACCCTAGAAGATAAAAGGACCAAGAGACAACAGGAGAACACCAGTCGAATACGTCGAGTGCAATCCACTCGACGGCCATGTCACTCGGAGGTCTTCCTCCCTACCGTCACTCGACCATAAGGAGAGTCACTCGACCTATCGAAGACCAGGAGTCAGAAGGGACCGCAATGGTCGGACATTCACTCTGTAGTCTTTATAAGCATTAACATCACTTAAGGCTGGCGTTACCAGTAACGCCTCTACTTTATGTACATTAAGCCCTTTGTAATGGAGGTATGTTGGGGTCCTGGCGCACTCTAAATAAGCCACCCCCCTCCTCTGGGACAAGGGTTCGCACCCCCTGTAATATCACACCCATAATCCAATCGACCGCCTCCGGGCACCGAGACGTAGGGCTATTACTTCCACTCTGAAGGGCCTGAACTCATAAACCTCGTGTGTACACCTTCATCATAGCTGAGATCTTGCCTCTCCATACCTACCCCCCTTTCTACTGTCAGTCTTAGGACCACGACAGTTGACGCCCACCTTGGGGCGGGTATCTTAGCGACTTGCTGGTGAAGTTGCAAGTTTTTCCGATCATCATCGTCATGGTTTCCGGCCGTGGATTGGCTGAGGGCCGCGAGATCCGTCTCGGCGCGCTCGTTTTCATCGCCGACGACTCCGCGTGGCTTCAAGAAGCTCCCCTGAACGTTGAGGCGCTCCCCGTCCGAGGAGCAACGCACTTCCGTGCGTGTGTTCATGGTGTTCTCCTTCGGCAACCGTCAACTCAGTATCAGTCGACTCCGACGGTGTTTTCACTCCCCGCTGTTCGTCGCCGCAAGCGGTCCGATCGATCGTGGCTTCAGCGGTGGATGAAACACGTGGTGGCTCGACGTTCGACCACCCATCAAGTCACGGCAATCGAGCCCGACGAAACTCTCCACGGCCTGTTCGACCCGTCGACTGGTTTCGCGGTGACCGCATCCGAGTGCGATAGCACTAGTAGAAAAACACCTAATAGTCCCGGTTCGTAAGGGCCTTTAGTCCCGGTTCATGAACCGGGACTAATGGGTCGTTACTAATACCTCCACCCATTAGTCCCGGTTCAAACACGAACCGGGACCAATGTTCCTCCACGTGGCCCTGTGCGCCGAGCCCAGTCAGGGGGCCTTTGGTCCCGGTTGGTGGCTCCAACCGGGACCAAAAGGCATCCACGCGTCAGCCATCTAGTGGCTGGGGTTTTATTTTGAAAGGAGGGGGGGTCGGGGGTTTTGGGGGGTTAATTTAGGTGTTTCATATATTGTGTTAGATAGCTAATTAATAGAGAGAAGTGTCCTCTCTTATGTCCATGCTTGGTCGACGCTACGTACTATATATACATAAGTGATCGAGAGAACCATTCAGTAAAGAAGTTCGTCATGCATACCGAGAGAAGTGATCGATCGACCTCTCCTTCTCCGAGAGATTGGTCAAACAACAAGTTTTCGTATATCATGTATCTGACGCTACTGGCTACATACATGTACAATATGTATAAGATCTCTTAATTACAATCCCCTAGCAATTGAAATCAATTTCCACATGGTATTCTCCGGCTTTATTGATGACGTGGTCAAGAAAGAATCCTGCCAATTCCTCTTAAATTCCTTTCATGCGATCTGGTTCTAGGAGTTCATTCCGCATCTGCCACGTCTAATTTGAAGAAGGGGGTTAATTAATACATATATATGAATGAAACTTAACAGAAATGATGGTGTAATAAAATGAAATTGTGAATATTATTGCTTACGCTCTTCATATTGTCTTTGAGAGTAGCCCCGCTTGTTTTTCAAAGTCGCGTTGTGGATGAACTCGCACACGTAGTATCCACAGAAATCATTCCCTTCTTCCTGCCACAAGCACTTTATGAGAAATAGAGGTCAATCAAACTGATAATGAAGCATTATCAATGGCATTGATGAAAGTATAGCTATAGAATCAACGGGAGATGCGCGCAACTAGCTAGCCAGTAGTACTTACTTTCGGGTATGTATATCGCAGCTCCTTCGGCAATCCCGAAGCTTGTGCGGTGAACTGTTTCCAAACCCTGCAAGACAAAGAAAATAATTATTATTACTTGAGATATCAGGAAATGAACAAAAAGTTGCCGATATGGTGCGATAATGATCGATTGAACTTACCTGCTGAGCATTTCAGGCATGTCCACATAGGATTTGCGATCTTTCCATCTCGAGTCTAAGACGGTTACTAGTCCACGCTCAAGCTTAATCTCCAGAAGAATATAGTGGTACCTGCGCATGCATGCATAACTCATCAATAACATTACTATAACCTCGCTCGAGTAATAAGGGAAACCGAATATGCACACGACAGTAACACTCACTTGCCGTTGTAAGGAAAGAGTATGGTATCTTTGTTTTGATTTTTGATCAACGATTGTAGCACGTTGTCCTCGACCTCTTTGATGTCCTTTTTAACCAGAAATTCATCTATGATATTTGTGTTAATGAACCCAATATCATAAATTTCTTGTTTTTTGCACTCGACGATCTTCAATCTGCATAATATATTGAGGATAATTAATTATGAATACATGAAATGAAAGAGCCAAGCTATATATAGAGACTTAATGACAGAAATAGTACTTACAGGCAGTAGCAAAAGACCATTAGTTTATCGAGGGCCTTTTGATTGAAGAACGCGAAGAACTCATCAAATGGAACAGACAACTGATCATTTGCAACGGTAGGTCGTCAAATCTCTCCGTTATTTCATCCGGTAGGGTGCTCAAGCGGGAGGTCGTCAAATCTCTCCGTTATTTCATCCACCATCACCTTAGCATATCCTTCTGGAATCGGCTGGCAGTGATAAGTTGTGCCGGGTCCACTAGGATAAACTTGGCCAACAGCCGCCTTGACCTTCAAATTCATCCATCGCGCCATAATGTGGCAATTTTGAGACTCTGTGATACCATTCACGGGATAGCTGGCAGGAGCCGTCAAGACATGCTCCGGCTGAAGCAGCTCGGTGGAAGCCACGCCGCTTCTCCGCTGAGATGGCGGGGTAGCTTCGCGGGAAGCTTTGGCAGGTCGTTTGCTGCGATTTGCTGGTTCTCGTTCCTCTTCTCGATCCTCTAGCCCCATTACCCTTTCGTGCAGCGCCCTGCAGTTGGTCCTGCTCCATTTTCTTGCTCCTCTCGTGGGTTTTGTAACCCCTACCAACCTTCCACGGAATGGAGCCTCGCATGCCTCGTGTCCATCCAGGGTGCTCAGGATTCCCAAGGGCCATTGTGAGCTCGTCCTTCTCCCTGTTTGGAAGGAACGTCCCTCGCTGCGCTGCATCGATATAGTGTCGAAGGTTCTTGACTGGTATTTCCAGTTGCTCGGACGTCCACTGGCACAACCCTGTTACAGGGTCCAAGGTTCCGCCAGCTCCGAAGAACCAAGTCCGGCAACGGTCTGGCCAGTACATTGTCTCTGGTTCGATCCCTTTTTCAAGCAGATCATGCTCAGCCTTGGACCACTTAGGCCGGGCTTTGAGGTAGCCACCTGACCCCGTGCGATGGTGAAGCTTCTTCTTCGCAGCATTTTTCTTGTTTGTCTCCGACATCTTCTTACTCTTTTCCGATGTCTTGTGGGCCACAAATGCGGGCCAGTGATCTTTGATCTTCTCATATTTGCCGATGAATTCTGGTGTCTTTTTTTCGACAAACTGGTTCAGCTCTTTCCTCCACCTCCTCATTAGGGTTGCCATCTTCTTAAGAGCACAAGACTTGATTAATTGCTCTTTTACTGGATTCTCCGGATCCTCCTCTGGCGGTAGGGTGAAATTTGCCTTCAGCTCAGTCCAAAGATATTCTTTCTGCATATCATTGACATAAGACACCTCAGGGTCTTCCTCCTTAGGCTTATACCATTGCTGGATGCTGATCGGGATCTTCTCCCTAACAAGAACCCCGCACTGAGCAGAAAATTCCTTCCTTGTCCGGATGGGTTCAATCGGTTCGCCGTCGGGCGCGATTTCTATGATCTCAAACTTTTCATCCGAGCTCAACTTTTTCTTCGGGTCTCGTCTCCTTACCGAAGTTGTGCTCGATCCGGAGGGCTAGAAATTATAAGGAAGAAGGACGAGAGTAATTAATATGTGTACATATACCAAAACAATGGAAGCATCAATTAACTAGTTAGCACGGGCTTAACTAATATATATATACCTGGCCGGGCTCGGTTCGGTCACCGGAGCAGTCAGCACGGTCTCCTTCTTGTACCTCCGTTGTGTCACTGGAGCCATCATGAACATAGTCCTCTTCTTGTACCGGCATTAATGGGCCGAAGCCATCATGAACATAGCCCTCTTCTTCACCCAGTTCTTCCAGCTGACCAACTGTGTCGAGGAGAAATGACGCAACTTCATCCCTTCCATTTGCGATTATGTCCCCCAATATCTCTTCTGTTTCTTCGTCTGGGGAGTGCTCCATAGTTTCTGCAAATATTTACAACATGTCAATTATTATTCAAACATGGTACAGATGGATATATATATATATATTAGTGGCAAACGTTGAACTAGCTAGCTAATTACAATAAGGATTCATGTTAGTGGCCTCGACGCTGCTTCTCTAGGGTTTGGGGTCGCCTCGACACAACAACGCTTCAAGGGTTTGGGGTGGCCTCGACGACAACGCTCTTTTAACTTGGTAAATTTGGGTGGCCTCGAGAGAGTTAATTTGTCGGATAGGGGCGCGACGGGAGGGGGTAGGAGACCAACATCGTTTTCTCTCTAGGGTTTGGGTGTCCTCGAGAGTTTTGGTCGAGCGAGAGGGCCGAGGGGGGTGCTGCCGTTGTATAAGTTATCACGGTCGAGAGGGGGTATATATATCGACCGCCCCTCATGTCGAAGTTATCTCGAGGGGGTTATATCGACAACGACGCGACAACGACGAGAAAGGAAAATAATTAAGGAAAAGGAAGAAAAGAGGAAGAAGGAAGAAGAAGAAGAAGGAAAAAAAAGAGGAGAAGAAGAAATTCTATTTTTTCTTCTTCTCCTCTATTCCTTTCTTCTTCTCTTCTTCTTTTTCTTCCTTTTTCCTCTTCTTATTTATTTCTCCTCTTCTTCCTCTTCTTATTTTCCTTTTTCCTCTCATTCTTTTTCTTCTTCTTTCTTCCTTCTTCCTTCTTCCTCTTTTCTTCCTTTTCCTTATTTTACTTTCTCCTCTACACTAACCTAAAATGCACTAACCTAAAATCGATATCTACTAACAACCTAAATAAAAAATTAATACATATATGAAAAAACATATATAAACAAAAAAATGCTATGAACATTATATTCATACATACATATATAGCCACATCCATTCATCATATATATAGCTACCACATACATATATACATTATATATATGAAAAAAATGCAATGAACAAAAAAA
>NC_057801.1:831093312-831112574 GCF_018294505.1 Triticum aestivum | reverse complement strand
AGAAAACCCTTTAGTCCCGGTTGGTGGCACCAACCGGGACTAATGCCCCCTTTAGTCCCGGTTGGTGCCACCAACCGGGACCAAAGGCCTCTTTTTCGGCAGCCCAAAGGGCGGGAACCGGCGGCCTTTGGTACCGGTTGGTGGCACCAACCGGGACTAATGCCTCCCCCTTTAGTACCAGTTGGTGCCACCAACCGGGACCAAAGGCCCCTGTGCTGCCCGCCTCGGGGCAAAAGTTTAGTCCCACCTCGCTAGTTGAGAGGGGCGCGCAGTGGTTTATAAGCCCCACTGCCGCACCCCTCTCGAGCTCCTCTCCACCGCAGGCTTTCGGGCCTACTTGCTATTGCTTTGCCTGATGGGCCTTCTAGGCCTACTGCGGGCCTGAATCCTGGTCCATAGTAGGGTTTCATGTCGTATTCAGGCCGTGGGGGGCCAGTAGGAGACATTTTTTTTGTTTTTTTTGTTTTCTTTACTTATTGTTGCTATATTTAATTTTTTTTCCAGTTTTTTGTTTTGTTTTCTGCATTATTTATTTTCTTTTGTTTTTGCTTTATTTTTAATTGTTTTTGCTTTTAGTCTTAGGAAATTATAAACTTTCTGTTAGTGCCATTAGTTTTCAAATTTGAAAACACTTTTTTTCTTTTTTTTTCTTTCTTTATTTATTTATTTTATTTTGTTTCTACTTACAACAAAATACTTATTGTTGCTATTTTTAATTATTACGCGGGCCGAAACATAAGACATTAAATCATTTCAAATGAACTCTGAAAAAGTTGAAAGTTGGCATGGTATCATAAATTGACCCACATAGCATGTGCATGTACAAAATGGACAATGGTATCATACTCGTCAGTTACAAAGTTGGCATGGTATCATCATAATAGTTGCGGGAGAAAGTCTTCACTTTTTCTTCGCTTGTGTCATTTGCTTATTGCGCCGTAACCATGGATAATCTTCATCGTTTATCAGGATGTTGGGGTCAGCCTTGACTTGAAGGGAGGAATTTCATGAAACTTTTCATAATCTTCAGACATGTCTGTCTTGTCCTCCACTCCCACGATGTCCCTTTTTCCTGAAAGAACTATGTGGCGCTTTGGCTCATCGTATGATGTATTCACTTCCTTATCTTTTCTCTTTCTCGGTCCGGTAGACATGTCCTTCACATAGATAACCTGTGCCACATCATTGGCTAGGACGAACGGTTCATCAGTGTACCCAAGATTTTTTAGATCCACTGTTGTCATTCCGTACTTTGGGTCTACCTGTACCCCGCCTCCTGACAGATTGACCCATTTGCACTTAAACAAAGGGACCTTAAAATCATGTCCGTAGTCAAGTTCCCATATGTCCACTATGTAACCATAATATGTGTACTTTCCCCTCTCGGTTGTTGCATCAAAGCGGACACCGCTGTTTTGGTTGGTGCTCTTTTGATCTTGGTCAATCGTGTAAAATGTATTCCCGTTTATCTCGTATCCTTTCCAAATCAATACAGTCAAAGATGGTCCCCTGGACAACAAGTACAGCTCATCACAAACAGTGTTGTCACCTCTGATACGTGCTTCCAACCAACTGCTGAAAGTCCTGATGTGTTCACATGTAATCCAGTCGTCGCACTGCTCCGGGTGTTTGGAGCGCAGACTGTTCTTGTGTTCATCGACATACGGGATCACCAAGGTAGAGTTCTGTAGAACTGTGTAGTGTGCTTGAGACTAAGAATATGCGTCCCTGCATATTATTGAGTCCCTTCCAAGCGTGCCTTTTCCAGTCAGTCTCCCCTCATACCGCGATTTAGGGAGACCTATCTTCTTAAGGCCAGGAATGAAGTCAACATAAAACCCGATGACATCCTCTGTTTGATGGCCCATGGAGATGCTTCCTTCTGGCCTAGCACGGTTACGAACATATTTCTTTAGGACCCCCATGAACCTCTCAAAGGGGTACATATTGTGTAGAAATACGGGGCCCAGAATGACAATCTCGTCAACTAGATGAACTAGGACGTGCGTCATGATATTGAAGAAGGATGGTGGGAACACCAGCTCGAAACTGACAAGACATTGCACCACATCACTCCTTAGCCTTGGTATGATTTCTGGATCGATCACCTTCTAAGAGATTGCATTGAGGAATGCACATAGCTTCACAATGGCTAATCGGACGTTTTTCGGTAGAGGCCCCCTCAATGCAACCGGAAGTAGTTGCGTCATAATCACATGGCAGTCATGAGACTTTAGCATCTGAAACTTTTTCTCTGCCATATTTATTATTCCTTTTATATTAGACGAGAAGCCAGTCGGGACCTTCATACTAAGCAGGCATTCAAAGAAGATTTCCTTCTCTTCTTTGGTAAGAGCATAGCTGGCAGGACCTTCATACTGCTTTGGAGGCATGCCGTCTTTTTCGTGCAAACGTTGTAGGTCCTCCCGTGCCTCAGCTGTATCTTTTGTCTTCCCATACACGCCCAAGAAGCCTAGCAGGTTCATGCAAAGGTTCTTCGTCACGTGCATCACGTCGATCGAAGAGCGGACCTCTAGGTCTTTCCAGTAGGGTAGATCCCAAAATATAGATTTCTTCTTCCACATGGGTGCGTGTCGCCCAGCGTCACTCGGAACAGCTAGTCCGCCGGGACCCTTTCCAAAGATTACGTGTAAATCATTGACCATAGCAAGTACGTGATCACCGGTACGCATGGCGGGCTTCTTCCGGTGATCTGCCTCGCCTTTGAAATGCTTGCCTTTCTTTCGACATTGATGGTTGGTTGGAAGAAATCGACGATGGCCCAGGTACACATTCTTCCTGCAGCTTGCCAGGTATATACTATCGGTGTCAAGTAAACATGCGTGCATGCATGGTATCCCTTGTTTGTTTGTCCTGAAAGTTTACTAAGAGCAGGCCAATCGTTGATGGTCATGAACAGGAACGCCTTTAGGTTAAATTCCTCCTGTTTGTGCTCATCCCACGTACGTACACCGTTTCCGTTCCACAGCTGTAAAATCTCTTCAATCAATGGCCTTAGGTACACATCAATGTCGTTGCCGGGTTGCTTAGGGCCTTGGATGAGAACTGGCATCATAATGAACTTTCGCTTCATGCACATCCAAGGAGGAAGGTTATACATACATAGAGTCATGGGCCAGGTGCTATGATTGCTGCTCTGCTCCCCGAAAGGATTAATGCCATCCGCGCTTAAAGCAAACCATACATTCCTTGGCTCACTTGCAAACTCATCCCAGTACTTTCTCTCGATTTTTCTCCACTGTGACCCGTCAGCGGGTGCTCTCAACTTCTCGTCTTTCTTACGGTCCTCACTGTGCCATCGCATCAACTTGGCATGCTCTCTATTTCTGAACAGACGTTTCAACCGTGGTATTATAGGAGCATACCACATCACCTTCGCAGGAACCCTCTTCCTAGGGTGCTCGCCGTCAACATCACCAGGGTCATCTCGTCTGATCTTATACCATAATGCACCGCATACCGGGCATGCGTTCAGATCCTTGTACGCACTGCAGAAAAGGATGCAGTCATTAGGGCATGCATGCATCTTCTGCACCTCCAATCCTAGAGGGCATACGACCTTCTTTGCTGCATATGTACTGTCGGGCAATTCGTTATCCTTTGGAAGCTTCTTCTTCAATAATTTCAGTAGCTTCTCAAATCCTTTGTTAGGCACAACATTCTCTGCCTTCAACCGCAGCAATTCCAGTATGGTACCGAGCTTTGTGTTGCCATCTTCGCAATTGGGGTACAACCCTTTTTTGTGGTCCTCTAACATGCGATCGAACTTCAGCTTCTCCTTTTGACTTTTGCATTGCGTCCTTGCATCGACAATGATCATCATCATCGGGCACATCGCCTGGTTCCTCTTGATCTTCAGCAGCTTCGCCCGTTGCAGCATCATCGTGCACATCGTCTGGTTCCTCTTGATGTTCAGTAGCATCACCATATTCAGGGGGCACATAGTTGTCATCGTACTCTTCTTCTTCGCCGTCTTCCATCATAACCCCTATTTCTCCGTGCCTCGTCCAAACATTATAGTGTGGCATGAAACCCTTGTAAAGCAGGTGGGTGTGGAGGATTTTCCGGTCAGAGTAAGACTTTGTATTCCCACATATAGGGCATGGACAACACATAAAACCATTCTGCTTGTTTGCCTCAGCCACTTCAAGAAAATCATGCACGCCCTTAATGTACTCGGAGGTGTGTCTTGAACCGTACATCCATTGCCGGTTCATCTGCGTGCATTATATATAATTAAGTGTGTCAAAAATCATTACAGAACATCATGAATAGATAATTAAGTGACCAAATTAATAGAAGTTCATCATCACATTAAAACCAAAGTACATACATAGTTCTCATCTAACAACATAAAGCTCTGCAGAGCATCTAAATTAATTAAACCATACACTGAAACTATGTAAAACATTTCAATGCGAAAACAAATGCGATCATAATCGCAACCAATGTAACAACTGATCCAACGGCATAATGATACCAAGCCTCGGTATGAATGGCATATTTTCTAATCTTTCTAATCTTCAAGCGCATTGCATCCATCTTGATCTTGTGATCATCGACGACATCCGCAACATGCAACTCCAATATCATCTTCTCCTCCTCAATTTTTCTAATTTTTTCCTTCAACAAATTGTTTTCTTCTTCAACTAAATTTAACCTCTCTACAATAGGGTCGGTTGGAATTTCCGGTTCAACAACCTCCTAGATAAATAAAATCTATGTCATGTTGGTCGGCATAATTGTCATAAACAATAAATGAACCAATAGTTATGAAAAGATAATATATACCACATCCGAATCATAGACAGGACGAGGTCCGACGGGGGCGGATACCAAAACCATCGCACTATATAAGATGCAATAATAAAAGTAAGAAAATTATACAAGTATCTATATAAATATACAAGTAAGATTTTTTTTCCTTTCAGAAAGAAGATAAGAACAAGAGGCTCACCACGGTGGTGCCGGCGACGAGATCGGCGCGGGCGATCGACGACGGTGAAGACGGGGACGGGACGTGATGGACCGCTAAACCTAGACAAATATTGAGGAAAATGGAGCTTGGAGGTCGAGCTTGGAGAGGAGAAAGCTTAAGTAGTGTGGCTCGGGCATTCCATCGAACACCTCGTGTGCATAGGAGGTGATCTAGAGCACCACAAAGCTCTCCCCTCGCCGGCCACGAAAAACAGAGCACTGGGAGTGCTCTGCTCACGGGGTAGATATAGGCAACTAATTGGTCCCGGTTCGTGCCACGAACCGGGACTAAAGGGCAGCCTTTGGTCCCGGTTCAAGCCACCAACCGGGACCAATGGTGGTGGGCCAGGAGCGATGCTCATCGGTCCCGGTTCGTCCCACCAACCGGAACCAATAGGTCCAGCCGAACCGGGACCAATGGCCCACGTGGCCCGGCCGGCCCCCGGGGCTCACGAACCGGGTCCAATGCCCCCATTGGTCCCGGTTCTGGATTGAACCGGGACTAATGGGCTGACCCGGCCTGGACCATTGCCCCCTTTTCTACTAGTGTAGCAGCGACCCTGCGGCTGAAGTCTTGATGGTCGACGGACCTCACAGCCCGCCTGGTTTCCACCATGAAGATGGTGGAGACGGGGGTAGCGATCCGTCGCGCGTCCACGAGGAATACCGACCCGAACCCCTCTCTTCGCAGCAGAGGGAAGAACTTCGTCGCCGCAACATGGATTCACTCCACACGCCCATCGTTGGAGAAACCCCCGAGGCTCGGGTCTTGGAGGAGGTGCGCCTAGCTAATTTGGCTCAGCGAACTCAACTGGATAACCTTCAGTGTGCTCTCGACGAGCGCGCTCAGGAGCGGATCCATGAGTCCAGTCGACAACAGCTTTTCCGCCTCCACCTAAGGTATACCGCACTCCGATTCAGAATATCACAGCTGCAGCCCGAATAGCAGAGTCGGTCCAACCCTCCCAGTCTGAAGCTGGCCGAGGGTTGATGCAGATCCGGGCCTTGCTCCGGGCAGCAGGAGAGCAAAACACAGCAGTATCTCCGTCGCACAATAGGATTCACAGCAGATCCGTTGCAGCAAACATGGTTCAGTCGGCTCACAGCCCAAGATCGCCCCCGCGGCGTGAGGGCCGTGGACAGTATGATCATCCCCTCGACCGTGACAATCATCACCGAGGACCCACGCCTCCTCCGAGGAGTGCGTCGTATGTGCCTCGGCGGAACGATGACAGGAGCCGTCACAGTGGCGAGTGCAGAGCCTCAGTCGACCCAAGGGAACCGGGCTTCGACGCGAGGTCTATCCCCGGTCAAGGCCTGGTCGACCAGAACAGAGCACACAAAGAAGACCCTGGCAGAGATCGTCCAAGTGGCAGCAGAGTGCATGTTTCCAGTCCCGAGTGTTTCAGCAGGGCCATCAGGGCAGCGGTGATTCCTCCCAACTTCAGGTTGGCGTCCGGGGTCAGTAAGTTCACCGGAGAATCCAAGCCTGAAACTTGGCTTGAGGATTACCGAATGGCTGTGCAGATTGGCGGTGGAAATGATGAAGTTGTGATGAAACATCCCCCTCTGATGTTGGAAGTGTAAGCCCGAGCGTGGTTGACTCAGTTAGCTCCGAGCAGTATATACAGTTGGGAAGAACTGGCTCGAGTGTTTGTTAGAACTTTCGAAGGCACTTGCAAACGACCAGCGGGATTGACCGAGTTGCAGCATTGTGTGCAGAAGCCGAGTAGGACCTTGAGAGATTTCATCCAGAGGTGGTCCACTTTGCATCACACCGTCGAAAATGTTTTAGAGCATCAAGCAGTGTGCGCCTTCAAAGAAGGTGTCAAATACCGTGAGTTAGTCCTAAAGTTTGGCCGACTGGTGATATGACCCTGACTCGGATGATGGAATTAGCCACTTGGTACGCTAATGGAGAAGAAGAGGATCGACTCCGTAGCGGGAAGAGTAAGCCAGTCGGCCAAGAGATTGGTGGGGGTAATTCCAGTTGGAAACAGAAGCGGAAGGCCGAATCCGTAGCACCTGGTGAGATTGCAGCGGTGGCTCAAGGAAAGTTTAAGGGAAATCCTAAGGGGCCCTGGCCCCCTAAGAAGGTGAAAGATCAGGCGGGAAATGACGTGCTGGATCTTCCATGCCACATCCACACTAAGAAGGACGAAGAGGGGAATCTGATTTACCCTAAACATACCACTCGACAATGTGGACTCCTGATCCAACAGTTCCGAGGAGATCAACCCAGTGAAAAAGGAAAGGAGTCGGACAAAGACGAGGACGAATAAAAAGACGATGGTTATCCCAAAGTCAATTCAACCCTAATGATTTTTGCTGACGTTGAGAGCAAGAGTCGATTGAAGGTCATCAACAGAGAAGTTAATATGGTCGCTCCGGCGACGATGACCACATACCTGAAATGGTCTCAGACAGCCATCACATTCGACCAATCTGACCATCCTGCGCGTGTGGACACCCCCGGGAGGCAAGCACTGGTGGTCGACCCCGTGGTTGGAGGCACTGGACTGACTAAGGTGCTGATGGATGGCGACAACGGTCTGAACATCCTTTACGCTGAAACCTTGAAGGGGATGGGCATTCCGATGTCCAAACTTAGCGAGAGCAACATGAGTTTCCATGGTGTTATCCCTGGAAAGAAAGCCGAATCACTCGGCCAGATTGCCCTTGACGTGGTTTTCGGTGATTCGGAGCATTACCGTAAAGGGAAGTTGACGTTCGAAGTCGTAGATTTCCAGAGTGCTTATCATGCCATTCTGGGTCGGTTGGCCTACGCACGTTTTATGGCTCGACCATGTTATGTGTATCTCAAGCTGAAGATGCCTGGCCCCAAAGGTGTGATCACGGTTACCGGCAATCGGCAGAAGGCAGAGGAATGTTTCCAGAAAGGTTCCAAAATTGTCGATGCGCAGATGGCAGCGGCTGAGCTCCAAGAGTATCAGAAGAATGCCGATCTGAGTGATTTGCTCCGAGCCAAGAAGCCTGCTACGGATTCTGCATTTCAGTCGACTGGTGAAACGAAGCCGATTCATATTCACCCAACCAATCCCAATGCTGCACTGACTCATATATCAACAACACTCGACAACAAATAGGAAGAAGCGCTCATCCAGTTCCTCTGTGAGAACTGGGACATCTTTGCATGGAAACCTTCTGACATGCTAGGTGTACCCAGGGGACTGGCTGAGCACCGTTTGCGTGTCGACCCCAAGGTAAAACCCATCAAAGAGCACCTTCGGCAGTCCGCTGCGCAGAAGAGGAAAGCAATTGGAGAAGAAGTGGCTCGGCTGGTGGCAGCAGAGTTCATCCGTGAAATCTACCACTCCGAGTAGTCATGGTCCCTAAGAAGTATGATTCACTTCGTATGTGCATTGATTTCAAGCATATCGATCGGGCCTGCCCGAAAGATCACTTCCCTCTCCCTCGCATCGATCAGATTGTTGACTCGACTGCGGGGTGCGAGCGCTTGTCTTTCTTAGATGCATATTCCGGGTATCATCAGATTCGACTGTATGGTCGCGATGAAATAAAAACAGCCTTCATCACCCCATTCGGGTGCTTTTGCTATGTCACCGTGCCTTTTGGTTTGAAAAATGCTGGAGCCACATTCATGAGAATGATTCAGAAGTGCCTGCTCACTCAAATCAGTCGAAATGTGGAAGCATACATGGATGACATTGTGGTCAAGTCTTGCAAAGGTTCCGACCTATTAACTGACCTTGCAGAAACCTTTGCCAACCTGAGAAGGTACAATATCAAGCTTAATCCGTCAAAATGTACATTTGGAGTTCCAGGAGGAAAATTACTCGGTTTTCTCGTTTCCGAACGAGGGATCGACGCCAATCCAGAAAAGGTTGATACCATCCTCCGAATGAAGCGCCCTGTGCGAGTGCATGATGTTCAGAAGCTAACTGGTTGTTTGGCCGCCTTGAGTCAATTCATTTCTCGTCTCGGTGAAAAGGCCTTGCCTCTTTACCGACTGATGAAGAAAGCTGATAAGTTCGAGTGGACTGACGAAGCTGATGCAGCGTTTGCAGAGCTCAAAACCCTGCTGTCCACCCAGCCGGTGCTTGATAACCCGCAAGTATACGGGATAGTTGTAGCCTCTTTCGATAAGTAAGAGTGTCGAACCCAACGAGGAGCTAAAGGTAGAACAAATATTCCCTCAAGTTCTATCGACCACCGATACAACTCTACGCACGCTTGACGTTCACTTTACCTAGAACAAGTATGAAACTAGAAGTACTTTGTAGGTGTGAAAGGAAAGGTTTGCAAGATAATAAAGAGCATGTAAATATAAACTAGGGGCTTTTTAAATAAAGATGCAAGAAAGTAAATATAGCGAGTGTGGAAAAGTGGTGGTAGGAGTTGTGAAATTGTCCCTAAGCAATTGCCTATGTTACTAGACCAGTAATTACTATTGCAATTCTATTTGAGGGAGAGGCATAAGCTAACATACTTTCTCTTCTTGCATCATATGCACTTATGATTGGAACTCTCGCAAGCATCCACAACTACTAAAGATTCATTAAGGTAAAACCCAACCATGGCATTAAAGCGTCAAGTCCCCTTTATCCCATATGCAACAATCTACTTACTTGGGTTTGTGTTTCAGTCACTCACGCAACCCACTATAAGCGAATCATGAACGCATTGCAACACCCTACAGCGGAAATCCCTCACGCTTGCGCGACACGGAGGGCACCATAGTACAGCACCAATAATAAAACATGCAACTCAAACCAATCATAGCAATTCATCAATCACCGATAGGACAATAGAAATATACTCAGACATCATAGGATGGCAACACATCATTGGAAAATAATATGAAGCATAAAGCACCATGTTCAAGTAGAGGGTACAACGGGTTGAGGGAGAGTGGACCGCTGGATATAGAAGGAGGAAGGTGCTGGAGATGTTGGTAAAGATGACGGTGGTGTTGGTGAAGATCGCGGTGGTGATGATGGCTCCCTGCAGCGCTCCGACGCCACCGGAAGCAAGGGGGAGAGGGCCCCCCTTCTTATTATTCTTCCTTGACCTCCTCCCTAGATGGGAGAAGGGTTTCCCCTCTGGTCCTTCGCTCCCATGGCGTGGGAGGGGCGAGAGCCCCTCCAATATTGGATCTATCTCTCTATTTCTACGTTCTCAGATTCTACCCCTTCACCGTTTCTTAAATATCCTGAGATCCGTAACTCCGATTGGGGTGAATCTTTCGCCCAGATTTTTCTCATAAAATTAGATTTCTTGCGGCAAAAGAAGGGCCTCAACCGCCTTACGGGTGGCCCATGAGAGGCCAGGGCACGCCCCCTATCTCGTGGCCACCTCGGACACCGTTTCGTGTTGATTCTTCCTCCGGAAAATCCCAAATATTCCAAAATAATTCTCCGTCCATTTTTATCCCGTTTGGACTCCGTTTGATATTGGTTTTCTGCTAAACATAAAACATGCAACAGACAGGAACTGGCACTGGGTAGTGGATCAATATGTTAGTCCCAAAAATAGTATAAAAAGTTGCCAAAAGTATATGAAAGTTGAATAATATTGGCATGGAACAATCAAAAATTATAGATACGACGGAGACGTATTAGCATCCCCAAGCTTAATTCCTGCTCGTCCTCGAGTAGGTAAATGATAAAAAGATAATTTTTGATGTGGAATGCTACCTAGCATAATCTTGATCATATGTCTAATCATCACATGAATATTAAGACACGAGTGATTCAAAGCAATGGTCTATCATTTGACATAAAAAAAC
The DNA here is from genome assembly GCF_018294505.1 of Triticum aestivum. NCBI lineage: Eukaryota > Viridiplantae > Streptophyta > Magnoliopsida > Poales > Poaceae > Triticum > Triticum aestivum. The sequence continues at coordinate 831,101,806 of NC_057801.1, read as the reverse complement.
AATAATACTTTGAGCGTACCAATAAAGCAATCATGTCTTTTCAAAACATCAAGGCCAAAGCAAGCTTATCCCTACAAAATCATACAGTTTGGCCATGCTTCATCTTTGTCACACAAAAATTCTCCCATCATGCACAACCCCGATGACGAGCCGAGCAATTGGTTCATACTTTTTAACGCGCTTCAGCTTTTTCAACCCTCACGCAATACATGAGCGCAAACCATGGTTATAGCACTATAGGTGGAATAGAATATAATGGTGGAGGTTTATATGGAGAAGACAAAAAAGGAGAAAGTCTCACATCGACGCGGCTAATCAACAGGCTATGGAGATGCCCATCAATTGATCTCAATGCGAGGAGTAGGGATTGCCATGCAACGGATGCACTAGAGCTATAAGTGTATGAAAGCTTAAACTGAAAACTAACTGGGTGTGCATCCAACTTGCTTGCTCATGAAGACCTAGGGCATTTGAGGAAGCCCATCGTTGGAATATACAAGCCAAGTTCTATAATGAAAAATTCCCACTAGTATATGAAAGTGACAACATAAGAGACTCTCTATATGAAGAACATGGTGCTACTTTGAAGCACAAGTGTAGAAAAAGGATAGTAACATTGCCCCTTTTTTTTCTTTTTTTTCTTCTTTTTTTTCTTTTTGGGTGGGCTTCTTTGGCCCCCTTTTTTTATTTAGGCTTCTTTGGCCTTTCCCTTTTTTTTCTTTTTTTTCTTTTTTTATTTTTTATGGGGCAATGCTCTATAATGATGATCATCACACTTTTATTTACTTACAACTCGAAATTACAACTCGATACTAGAACAAAGATATGACTCTATATGAATGCTTCCGGCGGTGTACCGGAATGTGCAATGAGCTAGCGTAGCAATGACATCAAAAAACGAACAAGCCATAAAAACATCATGCTAGCTATCTTACGATCATGCAAAGCAATATGACAATGAATGCTCGAGTCATGTATATGATGATGATGGAAGTTGCATGGCAATATATCTCGGAATGGCTATGCAAATGCCATGATAGGTAGGTATGGTGGCTGTTTTGAGGAAGATATAATGAGGCTTATGTGTGATAGAGCGTATCGTATCATGGGGTTTGGATGCACCGGCGAAGTTTGCACCAACTCTCGAGGTGAGAAAGGGCAATGCATGGTACCGAAGAGGCTAGCAATGATGGAAAGGTAAAAGTGCGTATAATCCATGGACTCACATTAGTCATAAAGAACTCATATACTTATTGCAAAAGTTTATTAGACCTCGAAGAAAAGTACTACTACGCATTCCCCTAGGGGGATAGATTGGTAGGAAAAGACCATCGCTCGTCCCCGACTGCCACTCATAAGGAAGACAATCAAAGAAACACCCCATGCTTCAAATTTGTCACACAACGGTTACCATACGTGCATGCTACGGGACTTGCAAACCTCAACACAAGTGTCTCTATAATCCACAACCACCCACTAGCATGACTCCAATATCACCATCTTTATATCGCAAAACTATTGCAAAGAATCAAACATATCATATTCAGCGATCTACAAGTTTATGTAGGATTTTATGACTAACCATGTGAATGACCAATTCCTGTCATCTCTCTAAATAGATATAAGTGAAGCAAGAGAGTTTAATTCTTTCTACAAAAGATATGCCCACGCTGTAACAAATATAAGTGAAGAAAAAGAGCATTCTACAAATGGCGGTTGTCTATATAAAGAGAAAAAGGCAATCCAAACTTCAAATGATATAAGTGAAGCACATGAAGCATTCTATAAAGCCATACTCAAAAGATTTAAGTGAAGTGCAATGAGCATTCTATAAATCAACCAAGGACTATCTCATACCAGCATGGCGCATAAAAGAAAAATGAAAACTAAATTCAAAAGATGGTCCAAGACTTGCACATAATGCATAAACGAAACGAATACGAAAACATACCGATACTTGTTGAAGAAAGAGGGGATGCCTTCCGGGGCATCCCCAAGCTTAGACACTTGAGTCTCCTTGAATATTTACTTGGGGTGCCTTGGGCATCCCCAAGCTTGATCTCTTGCCTCTCTTCCTTTTCCTCATATCGAAACCTCCTCGATTAGACACTTCATCCACACAAAACTTCAACAGAAAGCTCGGTAAGATTCGTTAGTATAATAAAGCAAATCACTACTCTAAGTACTGTAGTAAACCAATTCATACTTTGTATTTGCATTGTTTCTACTGTAATATGACTTTTCCATGGCTTAATCCACTGATATAAAGTGATAGATTCATCAAAACAAGTAAACTATGCATCAAAAACAGAATTTGTCAAAAACAGAACAGTCTGTAGCAATCTGAAGATCCACCATACTTCTGGTACTCCAAACATTCGACCAAAATTAGGGAAAATAAACAAGTTGTACATCAAGACAATGCAAAAGGAATCAGAACCAATTGATGTTCCAGTTAAAAATGTAAAATCGAGCACTACAGCCAAAGTTTCTATCCTGCACCGTACAAACCAACAAGCATTGTAAACATCCTAAAGGCAAACCTTGGCACATTATTTTTATAATACAATGGAACTATAGAAGAGGATAATTATTTTTATTTGAAAAGTTTCTGTAATCAAGATTCACAAAGTTTCCGTGAGCATGAACAAAGTTCAAGGCTAGCTCCCACTTCAACAATGCTTGTCTTTCTCACTTTCACTTTCCTTTTTGAAAAGTTTGTAGGTTCCCATCTTTATTTATTTTTTGTTTTTAAACTATATGAAAGCAGTCAACAGAAATAAATGACTCTCTAAAACTTCCGGGTTGTTTCCGTGGCAGCGCTTTCTTTAAAGCCATTAAGCTAGGCATATAGTGCTCAAGTAATGGATCCACCCGGATCCCAAGGTATATCAAAGCCAATTTTAATTAACAACGATTTGTAATTTAGTAGTGAGCACAAAGTAATATATATCATGCAACAACAAAGTCTAACTCTCTTCCTATGCATCGGCATGTCATAAAAGAACAATTCATGCACGCATACTAAAGGACAATGCATAGTATAAGCAGTTTCTTGCAATTTTATCATATTGGAAACATAAAGAGGCAGAGATGTAGTTCCTCTCTCATAATGATTGCAAGTAGGAGCAGAAAGCACATGCATATTATATCTATCAAAATCATCATGTGCAACGGTAAAAGGCAACCCATCAATATAATCCTTAATAAGCACAAACTTCTCCGATATAGTGTAGTTGGGAGAATTCAAAAAGATAATAGGACTATCATGCGTGGGTGCAATAGTAACAATTTCATGTTTAACATAAGGAACTATAGCAAGTTCATCTCCATAAGCGTAATTCATATTGGCATCTTGGCCACAAGCATAGCAAGCATCATCAAAAAGGGATATTTCAAACAAATTCAAGGGATCATAGCAATCATCATAGAAATCATCCTTCGGTAAGCACAAAGGGGAATTAAATAATGTATGAGTTGGAGGTTACTCTCATTAGAAGGTGGGCACGGGTAGCTAATCCGCACTTCCTCCTTTTGTTCTTCGCTCTCCTCATCATCTTTTTCATCCAATGAGCTCACTGTTTCATCAAATTCTTCTTCCATAGCTTCCTGCAAAATATTAGTCTCTTCTTGGACAACGTTCACTTTCTTCATAAAAGCATTAATATAGTAATTGTATTCATAATTTTCATAGCAATATCCAAGTATAGTAAGATTTTCCGGCCTATAGCCATCATCATCAAAAAGCTTCATACTTTTCAAACAAAGCTTCAATATCATAGGCAGCCTTAAAAGCAACAAATTCTTCTATTTGTTCCACATCATAGTAATCATATATACCATTAGCATAGGAAGCTAAGGTTTCATTATCGTTAAATTTGCATGAAAAGGGGAGGTGTGGAGCCTCCATCCTAGAGCAACAAGTAATATCATATCTCAAGCATAGATTCCAGGCATACCAACGCAACATAATAAATTGATCCCATAGTAGTTTCCCTTTTTGTGTCAAGCGATAATCCCTAAAGTATTCATATTGATCCAATGTGTCTCCCATTATAAAATTGAATGGGGCTTTCTCAGGATTATCAAAGTAGTACATAATATCTTTGGCATAAATGAGAATCGAGGGTTTTAGGAGTTACCCCATCTTCATGAGTAGCAAGTACAGCTATTTTTTTTGGTATTTTGCGTTCCATATCCATAATTAAAGATAGAGAACAACTTAGAACAGCAAATAAAAATTACTCAGTGACAAAAGCAAACAACCACACACGAGAATATTCACCCCACGCTATGACTCCCCGGCAACGGCGCCAGAAAAGGGTCCTGATAACCCGCAAGTATACGGGATAGTTGTAGCCTCTTTCGATAAGTAAGAGTGTCGAACCCAACGAGGAGCTAAAGGTAGAACAAATATTCCCTCAAGTTCTATCGACCACCGATACAACTCTACGCACGCTTGACGTTCACTTTACCTAGAACAAGTATGAAACTAGAAGTACTTTGTAGGTGTGAAAGGAAAGGTTTGCAAGATAATAAAGAGCATGTAAATATAAACTAGGGGTTGTTTAAATAAAGATGCAAGAAAGTAAATATAGCGAGTGTAGAAAAGTGGTGGTAGGAGTTGTGAAATTGTCCCTAAGCAATTGACTATGTTACTAGACCGGTAATCACTAGTGCAATTCTATTTGAGGGAGAGGCATAAGTTAACATACTTTCTATTCTTGGATCATATGCACTTATGATTGGAACTCTAGCAAGCATCCGCAACTACTAAAGATTCATTAAGGTAAAACCCAACCATAGCATTAAAGTATCAAGTCCCCTTTATCCCATACGCAACAATCTACTTACTCGGGTTTGTGTTTCAGTCACTCACGCAAGCCACTATAAGCGAATCATGAACGCATTACAACACCCTACAGCGGGAATCCCTCACACTTGCGCGATACGGAGGGAACCATAGGACAGCACCAATAATAAAACATGCAACTCAAACCAATCATAGCAAATCATCAATCACCGATAGGACAATAGAAATCTACTCAGACATCATAGGATGGCAACACATCATTGGAAAATAATATGAAGCATAAAGCACCATGTTCAAGTAGAGGGTGCAGCGGGCTGCGGGAGAGTGGACCGCTGGATATAGAAGGAGGAAGGTGATGGAGATGTTGGTGAAGATGACGACGGTGTTTGTGAAGATCGTGGTGATGATGATGGTCCCCGGCAGCGCTCCGGCGCCAACGGAAGCAAGGGGGAGAGGGCCCCCCTTCTTCTTCTTCTTCCTTGACCTCCTCCCTAGATGGGAGAAGGGTTTCCCCTCTGGTCCTTCGCTCCCATGGCGTGGGAGGGGCGAGAGCCCCTCCGAGATTGGATCTATCTCTCTGTTTCTGCGTTCTCAGATTCTACCCCTTCACCGTTTCTTAAATATCCGGAGATCCGTAACTCCGATTAGGGTGAATCTTTAGCCCAGATTTTTCTCATAAAATTAGCTTTCTTGTGGCAAAAGAAGGGCATCAACCGCCTTACGGGTGGGCCATGAGAGGCCAGGGCGCGCCTGCCTCCCTAGGGCGCCCCCCCTATCTCGTGGCCACCTCGGACACCGTTTCGCGTTGATTATTCCTCCGGAAAATCCCAAATATTCCAAAATAATTCTCCGTACGTTTTTATCCCGTTTGGACTCCATTTTATATTGGTTTTCTGCGAAACATAAAACATGCAACAGACAGGAACTGGCACTGGGCACTGGATCAATATGTTAGTCCCAAAAATAGTATAAAAAGTTGCCAAAAGTATATGAAAGTTGAATAATATTGGCATGGAACAATAAAAAATTATAGATACGACGGAGACGTATTAGTGCTCGCTGCACCAATCAGCAAAGAGCCTCTACTGATTTACATTACAACCACTGGACAAGTTGTCAGTACAGTACTCACAGTCGAGCGGGCAGTGGAAGGAACAACTTACAAAGTTCATCGCCCAGTTTACTATCTCTCTGATGTTTTGACTCCATCCAAGCAAAGATATCCACATTATCAGAAGCTTGTTTATGGGATATACATGACCATGAAGAAGGTTGCACATTATTTCTCTGATCACTCCATTACGATCGTCAGTGACGCACCGTTATCTGAAATCCTGAATAACAGAGATGCAACTGGTCGAGTGGCAAAATGGGCGATTGAACTCCTTCCCCTGGATATCAAGTTTGAGGCAAAGAAGGCCATCAAGTCCCAGGCGATCGCAGATTTCCTCGCCAAGTGGATTGAACAGCAATTACCGACTCAAGTTCACTCGGAGCATTGGACTATGTTCTTTGATGGCTCCAAGATGCTGAATGGCTCAGGTGCCGGGGTAGTACTGGTGTCCCCCCGTGGAGATAGGCTCAGTTATGTTCTCCAGATCCACTTTGATTCCTCCAATAATGAAGCCGAATATGAAGCACTTTTATACGGGTTGTGTATGGCCATTTCAATCGGCGTCCGTCGCCTTATGGTCTACGGCAATTCGGATCTAGTGGTTAATCAAGTAATGAAGGAATGGGATGTCAGGAGCCCGGCCATGACTGGTTATTGCAATGCAGTAAGAAAGCTGGACAAGAAGTTTGAAGGGTTGGAACTTCACCACATACCCCGACTGATAAATCAAGCTGCAGATGAGTCGGCAAAGATAGTTTCAAAAAGAGAGGCCATTCCCCGTAATGTGTTTTTGGAACATATTCATTCACCCTCAGTTCAAGAAGATCCTTTCACTAAAGGGTCACCGCAGCCCAAGAGCCTCACAGATCCGACTGAAGTCGAAATCTCAGCCATGGTCGATTTGGTCATGGAGGTTTTGGTCATCTCCCCCGATTGGACAGTGCCGTACATTGCGTACATTCTTAGGAAAGAGCTCCCAGAGGATGAAGAAGAGGCTCGACAGATCGTCCGACGGTATAAAGCCTTTACCGTGATAAGAGGTCAGTTGTTCAGAGAAAGTGTAACTGGAGTCTGCCAGAAGTGCATCACGCCAGAGGAAGGCCGAATGATCCTCAATGATATTCACTTGGGGACCTGTGGTCACCATGCATCCTCTCGGACCATCGTGGCCAAAGCATACCGAGCCGGATTTTACTGGCCACGTTCCAATGAGATGGCAAAGGAAATAGTGGACAAGTGTGAAGGTTGCCAGTTTTAGTCCAACATGTCCCATAAACCTGCATCAGCTTTGAAGACTATTCCTCTCGTCTGGCCTTTTGCTGTTTGGGGATTGGACATGGTTGGACCTCTGAGGACCGGCAGGAGTGGATTTACCCATGTGCTAGTAGCAGTCGACAAGTTTACCAAGTGGATCGAAGCCAAGCCCATTAAAAACCTTGAAGCAAGTACTGTTGTGAGTTTCATCAGAGAATTGATATTCAGATATGGCGTACCGCACAACATCATCACGGACAATGGATCGAACTTCAACTCTGATGAATTCAGAGCCTTTTGCGCTTCCCAAGGCATGAGGGTCGATTACACTTCGGTCGCCCATCCTCAGTCGAATGGGCAGGCTGAGCGAGCGAATGGATTGATTCTCAAAGGACTGAAGCTCTGGTTGAAGCATGACCTCAAGCACGTAGCAGGAGCTTGGGTTGATGAGTCCCCAGCAGTGCTTTGGGGGCTGAGGACAACTCCCAATCAGTCGGCTAGACGGACTCCATTCTTCTTAGTCTACGGGGCCGAAGCCGTATTGCCGAGTGATTTGTTCCACAACGCTCCCCGAGTCAAACTCTTCTCAGAAGAGGAAGCAGAGCAAGCTCGACAAGATGCAGTCGACCTCTTGGAGGAAGAAAGAGAAATGGCCTTGATCCGGTCGACCATTTATCAACAAGACTTGCGTCGATTCCATGCCAGGAACGTAAGGGGTCGAGCATTCCAAGAAGGAGACTTAGTTCTGCGAGTGGACCAACAGAAGCCACACAAGCTCGCCCCTGCTTGGGAAGGCCCTTTCGTCGTCACCAAGGTGCTCCACAACGAAGCATATCGTCTCTTCAACGTCGAGCACAACAAAGATGAACCGCGCGCCTGGAATGCGGAACTTCTCCGCCCTTTTTACTCTTAAGTATTTAGACTGATGAGATGTAATAAGATGTACCTCTTAGTTTGGTTATCAAAAGACATAATTTTACAGTCTTCCGAATGATTGTTGTTTATTTCTTTCGTACGTGCCACCTTAGCTGCGAATCTGTTTCGCCTAAGATGAAGTGATAAAAATACTACCGAGTGGTGAGTCTGCCTCTCACTCGGGGGCTTAGCTGTAGTCCAGTACTCACCTAAGTGATAAAAATCCTAAAGAGTGGTGAGTCTGCCTCTCACTAGGGGGCTTAGCTGCAGTCCAGTACTTGCCTAAGTGATAAAAAATCCTATCGAGTGGTGAGTCTGCCTCTCACTCGGGGGCTTAGCCGCAGTCTAGTACTCGCCTAAGTAATAAAAATACTACCGAGTGGTGAGTTTGCCTCTCA
>NC_057801.1:830994843-831093026 GCF_018294505.1 Triticum aestivum | reverse complement strand
CTAAGTTTGAGAAATCCTACCGAGTGGTCAGCAGCCCTCCCGCTCGGGGGCTTAGCTGCAGTCCAGTACTCGGCTAAGTTTGAGAAATCCTACCGAGTGGTGAGCAGCCCTCCCGCTCGGGGGCTTAGCTGCAGTCCAGTACTCGCCTAAGTTTGAGAAATCCTACTGAGTGGTGAGCAGCCCTCCCACTCGGGGGCTTAGCTGCAGTCCAGTACTCGCCTAAGTTTGAGAAATCCTACCGAGTGGTGAGTAGCCCTCCCACTCGGGGGCTTAGCTGCAGTCCGGTACTCGCCTAAGTTTGAGAAATCCTACCGAGTGTTGAGCAGCCATCCTACTCGGAGGCTTAGCCACAGTCCACTACTCGCCTAAGTTTTAGAAATCCTACCGAGTGGTGAGTAGTCCCCCCACTCGGGAGGCTTAGTTGTAGTCCAGTACTCGCCTAAGTTTGAAAATTCCTACCGAGTGGTGAGCAGTCCTCCCACTCGGGGACTTAGCTGCAGTCTGATACTCGCCTAAGTTCGACAAACCCTGCCGAGTGGTTAGCAATGCTGCAGGTCGACCACGACCCCACCACCACCCTATCCCGGGGGCTGCACCATCAAGAAGAAGGACGAGATTGTGTGCACCCATCCAACGATTGGCAACTTGCTGAAGACAGGAACGTCAAGACCATTGCTGAGTACCTTGCTAACGAGCTGATCAATGCTGCCCAAGGCTCATCCAACTGTTCAACTGCTGATCCTTCTTCAGCACCTGCATCAAACAAAGAGAAACCGATCCAAGAGAAGAACGGATTTCACTCGAAGATAAACCAACATATTCAAAGATAAATCCAGAGGTTCCTAACCACAGATTAAAAGTGCTCGGGCGTCAGGCCCGAAGGAGTTTTAACGATTACAAAATCACTCGGCATTCCGAGGCAAATAAAAGTGAGGCATAATGTTTTTTCCGTCACTCGAAGGGAGAAGGACTTGATGGATCGCAGAAGCTGTCAAGGTCGATGCTGTCGGCAATGCCGGTAGCTGCCTCGAGGAAGGTGTCCATGAAGTCCTGGAAGGACTGCTTCTTAGTATTCGCTACCTTGATGGCCACCAGCTTCTCTTCTTTAGCCTCCTTGCAGTGCACGCGAACCAATGACAAGGCGACATCAGCACCACAACGAGTAGAGGACTTCTTCCACTCTTGCACTCAGTCATGGATCTGGTTGAGTCGAGTCATCGGTGACTCGAGGCCTTGAGAAAGTTCTACCTGAGGCCAGAGTTCGGTGTCCACTCTGGTCATCGCAGCCTTCAGCCAAGCCAGATAGTCGACAGCGATGTCCAAGCGTGATTCCAATCGAAGCAAGTTCATCGCAACTTCATCTTTTGCAGGACAGTTGATGGGGTCGAGACCTGTCTCGACCCGTCCAGTTTCTGTTTCAAAGTCCAGGCAGAGTTCTGTTCCATCGCCAAAAAACAATGAGTTGACGATATTGCAAATTTTAGTCGACGACAGTTATCTAACTGAACAGCCATACCTTCAAGCTTCAAGACAAGCTTCACCGCAAGTTGTTCCAAATAGGACTCTAGTTTGCCCGTCTTGGCTCTGAGGCCATTGACTTCAGTGGTCAGGTTCTCCTTGTCCTTACTCAGTTGCTCGACTTCCCGATTAGTGTCCGAGACAGCAGTCTTCATCTTCGCGTTCTCATCCTCCAATTTGCCGACTGAAGCCAGCTTCTGGTCCGCAAGTGTCGTCCTCTCACGTGCTTCTTTTTGAGCAGCAGCAAGGTCCAGGTCCTTCTTCTCCAAAGCCTCCTTCATTCTCTCTAAAGAAACAACACTCTTCAGACGAGCCTGAAGTTCGCGGTTTTCACTATGCACATTTGCTTGTGTGAAGTCACTCGGTTCAAAGAGACTGAATGAAAAGCAGTGGAAAGTGCGAACTATTAAGCAGACAAGACAGTCGAATGGTTACCTCCCATGATGGACATCTCTTGTTGAGAAGTCTTGAGATTCTTCTTAGCGAGTTCAAGGTCAAGTTCAACGCTGATATGCTTCTTCTTTAACTCGGAAAGACGAGCTCCAAGATCACAAGACCTATGCAGTCAGTAAGAGTGATATGTCAGTCGATAGAAATAAGAGCCATCGACAGAGAAAAGTTACTCTAAGACAACTGCCGAATCAAATATTCAACAAGTAGTCTCGGGGACTACACCCAGTGGGTGCACTCAGCGTGCCCTTGCTGGTTCAGATCAATACTCAGCAGGGTCTACACAGCGTGAGTTCAAAAAAAGGAATGGAAAGAGATACATTCTAAGATCTCAGTCGACAGCCAGCAGTCGACCGTGGTCTCGGGGACTACACCCAGTGGGTGCAGTCGGTGTGCCCCCACTGATTCAGAAAGTCTACTAAGATTCAACTCAAGTCGACTGGCATGGAAAATTTCGCGGGCTCTAAGCAACGAAACACCCCAGTGGGTGATCAGATATAAGACAAGATTCGATAATTCAGTCGGAGTCCTGCTGACCTGAACATTGGCCTGAAGGGCAGTACTGGCATTGTAAGCCACCTGGCTAGCCTCGTGCACCACCTTCACCTGCTCCATGAAAAGGTTCACTTGGCGAAGAGCTTCCCTAGCGGCACTCGGCGAGTCATTCAGAGTCTGATGCGCAGCAAAAAGTGATGGTTGTAGAGCAGCCGGAGCAGTCGCTGAGTCAGAGGCGTGAGGTTGCACTGGAGCAGCCGGAGTCGGAGCAGTCGAGCCCTACGGACGATCAGTCGTCAGCGGCTGGCGAATGTAATGTTGGTCTGAACATGCTCTCCGGAACGTTCGACCACCGCCTCGAGCGCCGGCATCGACTGAGGGACCTGAACTTCAAGCCTCCTCCTGCTAGAGCTCCCACTCCTCTTCCTCCTCTCATGTAGAGGCACCTCTTCTTCATCATCAGGAACCACAACAACTTCTTGCAGAACTATGGAAAGAGAGAAATGTCAGAAACTCTGCCGATTGGTGATCTACTCAATTCAACGAAGCTTGGTCGATCGGACTTATTGACTCGTGAAGTGGCCTCTTCGTCTCCTGGCGCCTTGTCGATGTCCATGTCAGTGGCAACAGAGGTGGGACTGGAAAGACACATGAATCGGGTGACCAGAGCAAGAAAATCTTCAGTCGACCTACGTAAACGCAAGCGAGATTCTCACCCTGAAGCAACAGGGACGTCCATCTTGATCCGTGGAAAAGTCTTCCGAGCCTTGGGAGGAGCAACTTTGGGCTGCTTGGCCACCTTCTCCGCCGGCTCCGGGGTCGACGTCCGAGTGCGCTTCTGAGTATTGGCACTCGGAGCCATGCTCTTCTCGCGCCCATCAGACGGATCATGCTGCTGTTTGGATCGACGTTCGGAGCGCGGTGGCGAGTCGACTTCTTCCGCCTCGTCCGACTCCTCTCTCTCCTCCTCCTCCTCTTCTCCCAGACACTCCCACTCACCACTCTCCTCCGCACTATCCTCCCTCCTGGTCCTGTTCCAAAGCTTGTTCGCCGTTGGGCATCGAATGCATCTCAGTGAATACCTACAGAGCAAATCGGTCGAGTAAGAGTCAATCAACATCAAGTACAGTCGGAGCGTGAGTGTGAAACAGTCGGAACAAAGAGTGTACCTTGTCGGCCGGATTACCATCGCTGAAGGGGACGACTCTCCTGGATCCTCTGGGGTTGTCCTGGTTGCATGTGATGCTTCTCAGCCACAAAGCCACGGTATCGGACGACACTTCTTCTGGATGGACCCGAGCGGTGTCGTCCGGTCTGGAATACAACCACATTGGGTGATCGCGGGCCTGGAGAGGCTGGATGCGTCGACTGAGGAACACTTCCAGCAAGTCCAGACCGGTGACGCCCTCATTAATAAGTTGGACCACTCTCTCCACCAACATCTTCGTCTCCACGGTCTCAGCAGCGGTTACTTTCAGTGGGGCAGGAGTCTGAGCACGGTCGAATGAGAAGTGGGGAAGACCAATCGACTGACCTGGAGCTGCGACGTCCTGGTAGTAGAACCAGGTCGACTGCCAGCCTCTAACGGATTCAGGGAGAGTCATGGCCGAAAAGGCACTCCTATGCCTCTTTTGGATGCCTAAACCCCCACACATCTGGATTGCGTGGGTTTTCGAGTCACTCGACTTTGCCTTTTTGACTGACTGGGAGCGAATGGTGAAGATATGTTTGAAAAGACCCCAGTGCGGTCGACACCCCAAGAAGTCCTCGTACATCGATACAAATGCACCTAAGTACGTGATGGTGTTGGGAGAAAAATGGTGGAGCTGAGCGCCAAAGAAGTTCAAGAATCCCCGGAAGAAAGGATGCGGAGGGAGTGAGAAACCCTGGTTGACATGAGTGGCGAGCAGAACACACTCACCCGGTCGAGGTTGCGGTTCTGTCTCCCCCTTCGGCAGCCTCGCCGCTCCCTTGGCAATTAGCCCAGACTCCTCCAGTTCGGCCAGGTCCTCTTGCCGGATCGAAGACCGTATCCAATCGCCCTGGATCCAGCCCGGCGACAGCCCCGCGCGCGACGACGACCCGCGATTCTGCTTCTTGCCTCTCACCGCCCCCGTCGCCTTCTTTGCGCGCTCTAGTGCCGCCGTCTTGTCCTTCACCATTACGGGGGAGCTGCGGCATCGAGGGAAAAGGTGCTGGGCGCGGTGGAGAAGTGGAGAAGAAAGAAGGAGGAATAGGCGTGCACAGTGCAAGCGCCTCGACCCTGTCACCTTATTAAGGGTCACTTCCGAGTGACTGACGCATGGGTCTAGGCAATACTGTCAAATCCTGCAACAGTTGCGCGCAGCATACGTGGAGAAAAGGCGGCACAGTAATCGAGGCATCGCTGCTTATCCGGACCGCCTGTTTCGGCACTCTCCGGCCCGCGTGCTTCCTCGAAATTTCGTATCCCGTGAAATCCGGGATACACGGCAGACAATCACGCCCAAGAACTCATGCAATAACACAGCACTCGGCGTATAAGGTCACAAGTTCATTCGACAACTCACTAAATGGATCAAGGCGACTGAGTCGACACAGAAGTACCGACGCAGGCGTTCGGTCTCGCAGAAAACACTCGCGAAGGCGCAAAGCTCGGAGCGGGTTCAACTTTGACCTACTTTCCACTCGCACCTTAATCCATTCGGGGGCTACTGATGAGGATACATACATGGGGTAGGGTCATAGGCCTGACCTGTACGTCCTACCCAAGGTCACTACCCTAGAAGATAAAAGGACCAAGAGACAACAGGAGAACACTAGTCGAATACGTCGAGTGCAATCCACTCGACGGCCATGTCACCCAGAGGTCTTCCTCCCTACCATCACTCGACCATACGGAAAGTCACTCGACCTATCGAAGACCAAGAGTCAGAAGGGACTGCAACGGTCGGATGTTCACTCCGCATTCTTTATAAGCATTAACAGCACTTAAGGCTGGCGTTACCAGTAACGCCTCTACTTTATGTACATTAAGCCCTTTGTAATGGAGGTCTGCTGGGGTCCTGGCACACTCTATATAAGCCACCCCTTCCTCTAGGACAATGGTTCGCACCCCCTGTAATATCACACACATAATCCAATCGACCGCCTCCGGGCACCGAGACGTAGGGCTGTTACTTCGACTATGAAGGGCCTGAACTCGTAAACCTTGTGTGTACACCTTCACCATAGCTGAGATCTTGCCTCTCCATACCTACCCCCCTTTCTACTGTGAGTCTTAGGACCACGACAGTGGGCACAACCCATCTGGGTGCGCCAGGGAGCCCAGAGGAGGGGGCGCCATCATCATCACCAACAACTCTCCCACCTCTGGGAGGGTCATCTTCATCAACATCTTCAACAACACCATCTCCTCTCAAACCCTAGTTCATCTCTTGTGTTCAATCTTTGTACTGGAACCTTAGATTGGTACTTGTGGGTGACTAGTAGTGTTGATTACATCTTGTAATTTATTACTATATGGTTTATTTGGTGGAAGATTATATGTTCAGATCCATTATGCTATTTAATACCCCACTGATCTTGAGCATGATTATTATTTGTGAGTAGCTACTTTTGTTCTTGAGGTCACGGGAGAAGTCATGTTGCAAGTAATCATGTGAATGTGATATGTGTTTGATATTTTGATGATATGTAAGTTGTGATTCCCTTAGGGGTGTCATGTGAACATTGACTACATGGAAGTTCACCATACTTGGGTCTAAGGGAATGCATTGTGGAGTAGTTATTAGATGATGGGTTGCTAGAGTGACAGAAGCTTAAATCCTAATTTATGCGCTACTTTGTAAGGGACCGATTTGGATCCAAAAGTTTAATGCTATGGTTAGATTTTATCTTAATACTTTTCTCATAGTTGCGGATGCTTGAGAGTCGGTTAATCATAAGTAGGAGGTTTGTTCAAGTAAGAACAGCACCTAAGCACCGATCCACCCACGTATCAAATTATCAAAGTAGCGAACACGAATTAAACCAACATGATGAAAGTGGCATGATGAAATTCCCGTGTACCCTCAAGAACGTTTTGCTTATTATAAGAGACCGTTTCGGCCTGTCCTTTGCCACAAAAGGATTGGGCTACCACTACTAGAATCAAAGAATTTTCCATCAGCTTGTTCTTTGCCGCCTGCTAGCTGACGGCAAAGAAGGTCTTTCCCGTCCGCTAACCAAAAACCGACGACAAAGAAATGGCTAACGACAAAGGTAGAATTTGCTATCAGCATGTTCTTTGTCGTCGGCTTGCTGACCGCAAAGAAACTTTGTCGTCCGCTAGCTGGCGGCACAGAGATGGGTGGGGTTCAGTGGAAGCCAGCTATTGTAAAGACCCCCCCTCCCTCTTTGTCGTCAGCTAGCGAACGACAAACAAGCCCCTACATAACGGCCCTAACACCCCCTCCTCTCTCTCCATCTCCCACTCCCTCATATCCCCCCTGACTGCACCCCGCCGCTGCCTCCGACCTGACGTCGCCCGGCCTGCCGCCCACCGCCCTCGATGACCCGCTACTAAGCCCCCGGCCTCACGCTGGTCCGCCTAACGATGCCATAGACCTAGGGTAGGGTAATAGGCCTGACCAAGACGCCCTACCCAAGGTCACTACCCAAGAATCAAGGACATTCAAAGCATAACAAATGATACCGACTGAAGTAACCATGTAGTGCAATCCACTCGACCAATTATCCCACTCGGATATCTCAATTCCATTCGACTAAGATGAAGTCATTCAACCATACAAGAAACCACTCGGAGTACAGAAGACCTAGAGTCACTCAGGATGGCAACTGTCAGGCATTCACTCCATAGTCTTAAAGATCATTGATAGCTCTTTATAGCTGGCGTTACCAGTAACGCCCTGTCTTAATGTATATTGAACCCTGTAACGGGGGGCGGCTGGGGTCCTGGCGCACTCTATATAAGACACCGTCCTCCTATGGCACAAGGGTTTGCACCCCCTATAACACACACATCCATATTCCAGTCAACCGCCTTAGGGCACGAGGACGTAGGGCTTTTACCTCTTCCGAGAGGGGCCTGAACTCGTAAACTCGCGTGTACAACCTCGCCGTAGCTAGGGCCTTGCCTCCTCATACGTACCCCCTACTCTTACTGTCAGACTTAGTACCACGACAGTTGGCCACTACAAGAAATATGTCAACTAGTGACCTTCTGTCGGTGACCCTGGAAGAATTGGTCATAGATCTATGACCATTTCAGACCAATTGGTCAAAAGCTGTTCGGGGGGCTCCAAACCCTAAACCATTGCAACCATTTTAGTCAGAAAGGTTCTAATTTCCTTATACGAAATGGTCACAAAGCAAACAGTGCTAGTCCGCTGCCTTATTTCTAGTTGTTAATGACCAATATAGATGGTCATAGCCTTGTAGATTGTGGTTGGTTGTGATGACTAGGCGCCATCTCATCAGTTTTGCCTATGTGTCATGTCCATGTGGCAGTTTTTTCCCTAGGTTCTGAAGCAACCTATATTTCTGTTATTCCCAAAAAATCTCATAAATGTTTTGGATCATATCTTCATCAAATATGTCAAAAACATTCCTTGCCTAGTTCAAAAATAATTCGAAAATATTCATTTTCCTATTCTTTTCAGAGAAGCACTTTGTGAAGGAAGTACCACTTTGGCATGTCCAAATAGTATCCATTTTCTACAGTGCTTTCTTATGCCCAAATAACCATCCTCCACCAAATGCCAGCTCAATCCATTCATTATTTTGAGCCGAGCTTCAACATTCGTATTTATGTCCAGTGTGGTACTTTGTAAAGCAAGTACCACCTAGGCTCCTCCTTTTTAGGTGAAAATTCGTGAAGACGGTCTTCTTAGTAACTGATCATCCTCAGCCAAAACTCACGCCCATTAGCCACGTGCATTTCCCGTACCGCAAATCAAACACTTGGCTGCTTATTCATGTTTGAGCATCGATTGGTCTCCTCGTGAGAATCTTATGTTGTGATTTTCTTCCTAGCACCTAGCTGGGGAGTGCCCAACCCACTAGACATACCTAGGCTGCCCAGAACACATGGCAACGCCACGGTCACACGGTGACCACGCGGCGGGCATGCGAGTTTACGCGCTCTAGAGTTGGGGCCCTCGGCCACCGCCCAAACCTCGACGTATCGCCACCAAACCATGTATTTATGATTAAATAGGTACTTCTGTAACTAGAAATGATTTTTGGAAAAAATAAATAGCAAACTATGAGGCAGCTGTAGTTCAAATTTGACCCACTTCCAACTGAATCGGTGAAATTTTTCTTTTTCACGAGAGGTGGATCAAAACTTTTTGCACCCCACCATTTTGTCAATTGTGCATTAAATATGTCCTAGTATTTTAGAAAATTGATTTGGTCCAATTTTGCAACAATTATTTGGGAGGTCCTTCACAAAAAAACCTCCTTTTGGGCACTCGGAAAATGAAAAATGGTTTTTTCGTCCAAAGAAAATGAAAACTTCCTTAGGCAACATTGTTTGCCATGCCAATATGCACCCTTGTGCACAATATGAGATCATTTGAACAAACTATGCCACAAATGTGGCCATAAGATTGATCATTTGGCTTGAAAGCCATGAATCTTCAGAGATGATATCTCATTTCTGAGAACACTTTTTTAAAATAATTGCCTTATTACAAGTTTATTATTTTTCCTGGAAACTTGGCCACATATAATGACACAATGCAAAGGTTTTCCAAATTTTTGTTTTTTTTGAATTTTTTATGCCCGTTTCAAAATGCGGTCAAAACGGCGAGCTTGACTGTTCCTAGATAGTGGTTGAATCTTGGAAAACTTTTGATGTTTCTCTGATTAAATAGGTATTTATGTACCTTGAAATGATTTTTGGAAAAAATAAATAGCAAACTATTAGGCAGCTGCAGTTCAAATTTGACCCGCTTCCAGCTGAATCGGCGGGAATTTGTCTTTTTCACTAGAGGTGGATCAAAACTTTTGACACCCACCATTTTGTAAATTGTGCATTAAATATGGCCTGGTATTTTATAAAAATGATTTGGTACAATTTTGCAACAAATATATAGTAGGTCCTTCACAAAAAAACCTCATTTCAGGCACTCGGAAAATGGAAAATGAATTTTCCGTGCAAAGAAAATGAAAACTCCCTTTTACAACATTGTTTGGAATTCCAAGATGCACCTTGTGCACAATATGAGATCATTTGAAAAAACTATGCCATGAATGTGGCCATGAGATTGAGCGTTTGGGTTGAAATCCATGAATCTTCACACATGATAGCTCATTTCTGAGAACACTTTTCTAAAATAATTTCCGTATTACAAGTTTATTATTTTTCCTGGAAACTTGGTCACATATAATGACACAATGCGAAGGTTTTCCAATTTTTTTTGATTTTTTTGAATTTTTTATGCCCATTTGAAAATGCGGTCAAAACGGCGGGCTCGACCATTCCTAGCTAGTGGTTGAATCTTGGAATTTTGTTGGTGTTTCTCTGATTAAATAGGTACTTATGTACCTAGAAATGATTTTTGTAAAAAAGAAATAGCAAACTATGAGGCAGCTGTAGTTCAAATTTGACCAGCTTCCAACTAAATCGGCGGAAATTTGTCTTTTTCATGAGAGGTGGATTAAAAGTTTTAACCACCAACCATTTGGTTATTTGTACATTAAATATGGTCTAGTATTTTAGAAAAATGATTTGATACAATTTTGCAACAAATATTTGGTATGTTCTTCACAAAAAAACTCATTTTGAGCACTCGAAAAATGAAAAATGAATTTTCGTGCAAAGAAAATGAAAAGTTCCTTATTACTATTTTGTTAATTTTCTTCTTCTAAAAACTAGGTCACATTTGATGACATTATGAGAAGGTTTTTCATTTGTTTCATTTTTTTCCAATTTATCAGGTCAAGTAAATAGCTAAGATGATCTAACATTTTATTTTTTAAATTTATCACGACCAATTCAATTGGTCATAATATTGTATTGCGTTCTGATTGGTCCGTGGACAAGCCACACTGATCATGCACAAAACACCATTGGATCCTCCCGGATCCAGCGGTAGCCGTCGTTCCTCGCCTCCCCGCCTGAGACGAAACCCTAGCCTCCTCTCTTTCATCCACCCCCCGCCTCCTTTCTTTCTTTCGTTCTCTCCCTCCGTCCTCTCCCCCGATCCAGACCCCCCTCGTCCCTCTCGTCGTCCTTGGCGACAGCATCTAGCTGAGCCACCGGGCCGCCGCCATCGACTGCGAGCGGTTCCTGGAGCGGCCGGTCATCGCGCTGGAGGCGCTACTCCTACCGCGTCTTCATCGTCTTCTCCTTCGTCGTCACCAACCGCGTCCGGACCTCCCCCAAAGGCGAATCGGCGATGAGTTCCACCGGAGGCATCACCAGCCGCGGCAAGGCGAAGGCGACCAAGTCGGTGTCGCGGTCGTCCAAGGCTGGGCTCCAGTTCCCCGTCGGCCGCATTGCGCGCTACCTCAAGGCAGGCAAGTACGCCGAGCGCGACGCCGACTTCCTTGTCTCTACTTCCCCTTCCCCAGCCCCGATCCTCTCTCTACTTCCTTGTCTGATCCCCTTTATTGGGTTGGATTTGAACTGGATCAGGATCTGCCAATGAGGAGGAGGACGACCAGGATCTGCGTCCCACTGCCTCCCACTTCAACGCGGACCGCCTCCTCGCTTGTTCCATAGGCTCAGTCCGCTGCTCCGGCCGCCCTCCTCTGTTTGCCCACCGACGGAGGGTTAGGCGCTTGTTTTTCCAGTGAGCATGCTCTGGGAGTGTGGAGGAAGGGGAAGGGGAAGGAGTATGGCGGGGAAGGGGAAGGCGGAGGAGGTGTACGTGGCGTCGATCGACCAGGGCACCACCAGCACCAGGTTCATCATCTACGACCGCCATGCCAGCCCCGTCGCCTCCCACCACCTCGAGTTCAAGCAGCACTACCCGGAGGCCGGGTAAGCCAATTTTGTCATCTGATCCGTTCCGTGTGCCCGTGGAATTTTTGGGGGGCTTTTCGGTTGGTAGACCCGGATGGGACTATGGAATTGTTAGTTAGTTAGTTAGTTATAAGCTGCCGCGCCTTTTGTGGTTGCTACATGCTCCGATCTATGCTGAGTGCGGAACTACAGTCCTAACTGGTGTGTCATGTCAGCGGTTCAGGAGGTCTGGCAAGCTGCTACTGTGTGCTTTTGCTGACTCGGTTGTCAGTTTAGGTGTGGTGTGGTGTCACAATTAGGATCAATTGATTTACGTCTGAAGCTGTACCTTTGTGTCTGTTATATGCTCCTGTTTATGTCGAGTACAAAAGTTCAGTCTTAACTGTAAACTCATTTAGTGTTTCAGGTTTGTCCACTAGTTGATGTGCGCTTTAATCTGTTGATTCGATTGTTAGTTAGGACCCGATGTGATGCTGAAACTAGGATCATGTGTTGCACTTGATTGATCTGTGATGATCTCAAGATGTCCTAGTGCTACATAGTGCTACATAGTAGTACAAAGCCAAGCAAACAGATCGTGTATGCTGTATATAATAACCATTTGGACATCTGGATGTCTAGTATTATTGTCGGACAGTTGTTTGATGTGATTTTGCACCTGTAAAACTTAAACTGATTTCTACCTTCTTCTTCAGCAGGGTGATCAGGTTGGGGGGCTGGTGTCGGACGGATGGACCAACGACACCTACAACATGTACATCAGCTCTATGGAGGCGTCCTTCATGCAGCAGCTCTGTGGCCAGCAGCAGCACCACCACCACGCCACTCCCGACAGGGGCATGATCCATGTGGGTAGTGGCCATGGGCTCAAGGTGCTCCAAGAGGGAGCCTCTGATACCCTTGGGTGTAAGAAGAACGTGCCTCGCCCGCATGATGTTGGTCCACGAGGCCTGCTCGAGGATCCGTGGGCGAGTTGTTTCAAGCCGCGTGATTCCGCTATGAATCGTCGTGGTGATGGGGTTGGTGCTTCCGATGGTGAATCGGGCACCGATACAGTTCAAGTGATGGCTCCGAAGCATGGAAGAGGAGTGAGCACTTGCGTCAGAGGAAATCCTATTGACAGAACCTCAGGTTGTTACACTTTTCATCTTGTTTGCTGATTGTTTCCTTTAGTCTATGTTTTGTTCAGTTTGACAGAAGTTTAGAATTGTTACACGGTGTTGGCTGGCTGTTAGTCTGATATTAATTGGGAAGCGTTGATTTTCCTTGGTATATGTTGTGTTCAGTTCTGGCAGAAGTTCAGAACTGTTATGCAGTGTTGGCTATTACTGTGATATGAATCTACAAGTGTTGATTTTCCTTGGTACATGTTGTGTTCAGTTTTGGCAGAAATTCAGAACTGTTATGCAGAGTTGGCTCTTAGTCTGATATGAGATGCACATATATTTTTTGCATCTTATATAGGCATTATGACATGTATGTCTTGTGCCATGCTTCGTTACCAACTAGTTAGAGATAAATCAATTCATTTGGCTGTGTATGGAGCCTTGAGTCAAGAGCTTCTTGTAATTGTAATGACTAAATAATGGCTATGTATCTACTAGTGTCGTAGAGGTGACTGATTTTGTTCTGTACATTATAATAGCACATGCATGTGTGGAGTCCTGTTTGTTTCATATCTACTGCCTGCCATCATGTGCCATATTTTCCATGTAGATTAGCACACGATCAGTGGTTTTTAGCAATTTTCTCATGCCCATGTGTGGTGTGGTAAACAGAGGACGACACACTAGTAATTGCACAACTCTGAAATGCTATTGACTACTCATTGTTACACAATGCATGCACCTACAGCTACCGAGATTTGTATTGGTTACTAAATGATGTGTGTTTTTCTTCAGTTTGATTGAAAAATTGCCCCCCTTTTTGTGCATGCATACATCTGCCACTGAGCCACCAAACATGTTGTAAGGCTTAATCTGTCAATGGTGTGACTCTGTTTTTACATTGTCTCCTGGTAGAATTATTATGCTTGGCTCTCTACTCTAGTAGTGCTATCTGTAGAGGCGACCGTGATTTTGTTATACACATGATGATGCAACTATGGGCTGCTGTTTGTTCCATATGTACTGCCATCATATAAATGCCTGCCATGTTCTTCATCTCCCCTCCCTCTGATTCCTTCTGCATGCGTTTGTTTTGTGTCTCAGATTTGTAGAAGCTGCCGCTGCTGTAGGTGGAATGCGAAGAAGCCCTCATGGCAGCTGCACATCTGAATTGCTGAGCTCCACCCCATTTTTTTGGTACTGTGAAGTGTTAGTTGGTACTGTGAAGTGTTAGTTGATGGTTGGTTAGTTTGTTAATCAAAGTATTCTTACATGTTGTGAATATATACTGCAAACACGAGATTAAAACATATGTCGCTCCTTTTTTGTGGAAATTTACTAGTTATCTGCAATAAAAGCTAGACACGAACCAACTCTTGCTTCTAAAGGAACATAGTATAAATTTAGACCTCGTGTGTGATGCTATAGATTTATAAATTTTGCTTTATCTCATTCCCGAGTTGGCACTATAAATTTTGCTTTGTCTTGTTGATAATGCCATATGTCTTATGCAATCAGATTACATTTCTGTTTGTTATTGTAATATAAAAAATATTCGTGCTGTCAAAATTTTCACAGTGCATGTTTCCCTTGTACTCAATATGCTTCTAATGGCTGATCCTTCCATTTTTGTTGTGGCATCTTTACTTTCACAGGTGTTTTGTGTCCTAGAAGATGGAAGAGGAAGAAAACTTATTTTTGTTGAACTAAATTTTCTGTATTCTGTTTTGTTGTATGTATCATTTGATAGTTTTGTATAGGAACAAGTGATACTAGTTTGTACGGCTTTATGGCCTGTGATGTAAACATATTTAGTGCTGAAATATGAAATTATTTGCAAATTTTGTCGAAAAGGAGGATCATTTGTACGAATATGTGAATGGGCTGAAAAGAGTATTGGACCAACATCAGGATTGAATTATTATTTGAATGTATAAAAAGGCTGAATGTAAACCAGAAATGGGCTGCACAAAATTTTATATATATTCTTGAAAGGCCAAACGTGCATAAAAATTTATGGGCTGACTAGTTGGGCTTGGCCCATGTAGCTGAACAAAATTAACAAAAATAAATATACTAAATAGGCCGAATTGATGGGCTCGGCCCATGTAGAAAACAGAGTTGGACCGGGCTGAATCTGGTGCCACATCAGTTTGCCAAGCTGGATGCCTACGTGGCCTGGGGAGGTTGCTAGTGACCAAAACGCCACAGTGGGCATATTTTGGTCGTAAACGTCTACGACCTTCTCACAGAGAAGGTCGCTATAGTCAGTTTACGACCCTCAGCTTTTGACCTTCTGTTTTTGGTCACAAAAAGGTCGCAAATGAAAAACCATGACCTTTCAGTGACCAATAGTGGTGGTCACAAGTTGACATATTTCTTGTAGTGGGTGCCCACCGTGGGGCAAAGCGTCTTGGCAACTTCCGATGAAGTTGCAATTTTTTTCGATATTCATCGACATGTTTTCCGGTGGTAGTTTGGCTGTGGCCCGCGAGATCCGTCTCGGCGCGCTCACTTTCATCGCGGACGACTCCGCCTGGCTTCAAGAAGCCCCCCTTAATGTCGAGGCTCTTCCGATCCACAGGGCAGCTCATTTCTGCGCGAGTGCCTGCGGCAGCCGTTGACCCAGTATTGGTCGGCTCCCGCATCATCCGCTCACTCCGCTGGACACCGCTGCAAGCGATCCGGTCGGTCGCGGCTTCAGCGGTGGGTGAATCATGCGATGGCCCGCCAGTCGGCCACCCCTCAACTCTCAGCAATCGAGCCTGACGAATTCCTCTACGGACTAGTCGACTGGCTTCACAGACACTCTTTCCGAGCGCGGGAGCAGTGACTCCGCGACGGAAGTTCTCATGGTCAATTCTCATCGCAGCCCACCCGGGTTTGGCCGCAACGGCGACGACGGTGATGGTGGTGATCCGTCTTATGATCAGGATGAGTACGAGCCCCAACCTCTTAATTCGCAGCACAGGGAAGTGTTGCACCGCTGCAACATGGAGGCGCTCCAGGCCCCTATTGTGGGGAAGACTTCCGAGGCTCGGGCCTTCAAGGTCTGCGCCTGGCCACTTTGGCTGAGCGCACTGTCTGGAAAATCTCCAGCATTCTCTCGACGAACGCGCCTGTCCACTTACCCCCGAATCCAGTTGACGACAACGATAGTTGTTTCCACCTAAACCCTAGGTATACCGCACTCCGATCTAGAATCTTACAGCTGTTGCACGTATAGCAGAGTCTATTCAGCCATCCCATTAAGAGGTTGGAAGAGGCTTGATGCAGATCCGAGTGCTGCTCCGCGTAGTAGGGGAGCAAAACACAATCATTTATCAGTCACCAATAGGATCCACAACAGGTCAGTGAGGGCATACATAGTTCAATCGGCGCATAGTCCTGGGTCGCCTTTGCGACGTGAAGATCATGATTACCGTCGAGATTGGCACCTGGGAGGAGCCCACCGAGATTTTGATCGTGATTATGCCCGTGACAACCACCGTCGAGTGCCTTCACCCCCTCCGAGGGGCGGGTCATACGCGCCCCGGTGGTATGAAGATAGGCGCCCATATGGTAATGACTGCAGATCTCTAATCGACCCAAGAGATCCTTGGTTCGATGCAAGATCACTTCTCGTACAAGGTTTGGTCGATAGGAATAGAGAATACAAAGAAGGACTGGATAGAGACCGACCCAGTGGAAGCAGAGTGCACGTTTCCGGCCCCGAGTGTTTCGAAAGGGCCATTCGAGCTGTTGAGATGCCGCACAACTTTAGGTTGGTGATGGGTGTAAGTAAGTTCACCGGGGAGTCGAAGCCTGACACTTGGTTAGAGGATTACCGAGTGGCAGTGCACATTGGTGGTGGCAACGATGAAGTGGCCATGAAACACATCCCTTTGATGCTTGAGGGTTCTGCCAGAGCTTGGTTGAATCAGTTGGCCCCTGGGAGCATTTTCAGTTGGGAAGTGTTAGCCCGAGTGTTTACCAAAAAAATTGAGGGCACTTGCAAGCGGCCTGCTGGATTGGCCGAATTGCAGCATTGTGTTCAGAAGCAGAATGAGACTTTGAGAGATTATATCCAGAGATGGACTACCCTTCATCATACTGTGGAGAATGTATCAGAGCATCAAGCAGTCTGTGACTTTAAAGAAGGCGTCCGCTACAGAGAGCTCCATTTGAAGTACGGTTGGACTGGGGACATTTCTCTGACTCGGATGATGGAGATAGCCACTCGGTATGCTAACGGCGAAGAAGAGGACCGACTCCGGAGCGGCAAGAACAAATCAGTCGCCTAGGACACCGGAGGAGGGAACTCCAACCGGAAGCAGAAATGCAAGGCCGAACCCGCATGTCCTACTGAGGCAGCAGTTTTGAATCAAGGGAAGTTCAAGGGGAAGCCTAAAGGGCCTTGGACCCCCAAAAAAGTGAAAGATCAAGTGGGGAATGATGTGCTTGATTTACCGCATCACATACACACCAAAAAAGATGAAGAGGGTAACTTGATTCTTCCCAAGCATACCACTCGACAATGCCGACTCCTGATTCAGAGTTTCTATGAGAAGGGTCAGCCCAATGAGAAGGAAAAAGAATCTGATAAGGAAGAGGACAAAGAGGAGGATGATGGTTATCCCAATGTCAATGCCACTTTAGTGATTTTTGCTGACGTCGAGAGCAAAAGTCGACTGAAAGTTATCAACAGAGAAGTAAACATGGTTGCTCCGGCAACAACAACATATTTGAAGTGGTCAAAAAAACCCATTACATTCGACCAGTCCGACCATCCAGCGCACGTTGCTACCCCTGGGCGGCAAGTGTTGGTGGTCGACCCAGTTGTTGGGGTGCTATGTCTTGAGCTAGTGTTGGTTTTCCCCAAATAGGAGAGGGTGATGCGGTAAATGTAGCGTAAGTATTTCCCTCAGTTTTTGAGAACCAAGGTATCAATCCAGTAGGGGGCTCCTCCAAAGTCCCACGCGCCTACACAAACAAACTGAGAACTCGCAACCAACGCAATAAAGGGGTTGTTAATCCCTTCACGGCCACTTGCGAAAGTGAGATTTGATAGAGATAGTATGATAAGATAAATATATTTTTGGTATTTTATAATATAGATGCAAGAAAGTAAAGATGCAAATAAAAGAAGATTGAAAGCAAATATGATAAGAGAAAGACCCAGGGGCCATAGGTTTCACTAGAGGCTTCTCTCGAGAGCATAAGTATTACGGTGGGTGAACAAATTACTGTCGAGAAATTGATAGAAAAGCGAATAATTATGACGTTATCTAAGCATGATCATGTATATAGGCATCACATACATAACAAGTAGACCGACTCTTGCCTGCGTCTACTACTATTACTCCACACATCGACCGCTATCCAGCATGCATCTAGAGTATTAAGTTCATAAGAACAGAGCAACGCATTAAGCAAGATGACATGATGTAGAGGGATAAACTCATGCAATATGATATAAACCCCATCTTGTTATCCTCGATGACAACAATACAATACGTGTCTTGCAACCCTTTCTGTCACTGGGTAAGAATAGCGCAAGATTGAACCCAAAGCTAAGCACTTCTCCCATGGCAAGAAAGATCAATCTAGTAGGTCAAACCAAACCGATAATTCAAAGAGACTTGCAAAGATAACTCAATCATACATAAAATAATTCAGAGAAGATTCAATTAATATCCATAGATAAATCTGATCATAAACTCACAATTCATCGGATCTCGACAAACACACTGCAAAAAGAGATTACATCAAATAGAGATCCACAAGAGAGGGGGAGAACATTGTATTGAGATCCAAAAAGAGAGAAGAAGCCACCTAGCTAATAACTATGGACCCGTAGGTCTGTAGTAAACTACTCACAACTCATAGGAGGGGCAAGGATGTTGATGTGGAGTCCCTCGGTGGTCGATTCCCCCTCCGGCAGAGTGCCGGCGAAGGCTCCAAGATGGGATCTCGCGGATACAGAAGGTTACGGTGGTGGAAATTGTGTTTCATGGTGCCCCCGGATGTTTTCGGGGTCCGTAGCTATATATAGGAGGAAGAAGTACGTCGGTGGCCGCCCGAGGGGCCCACGAGACAGGGGGTGCGCCCTATAGGGGGGCGCGCCCTCCTATCTCGTGGAGGCTTTGGTTGTTCCTGGACTTGCACTCTAGGCTCTCCGGATCTTGTTCGTTCCAAAAATCATGTTCCCGAAGGTTTCATTCCGTTTGGACTCCGTTTGATATTCCTTTTCTTCGAAATACTGAAATAGGCAAAAAAACAGCAATATGGGTTGGGCCTCCAGTTAGTAGGTTAGTCCCAAAAATGATAAAGATGTATAAAATAAAGCCCATAAAAATCCAAAATAGGTAATATAATAGCATGGAGCAATCAAAAATTATAGATACGTTGGAGACGTATGAAGCATCCCCAAGCTTAATTCCTGCTTGTCCTCGAGTAGGTAAATGATGAAAAATAATTTTTGATGTGGAATGCTACCTAGCATAATTCTCAATGTAATTTTCTTTATTGTGGCATGAATGTTCAGATCCAAAAGATTCAAAATAAAAGTTCATATTGGTAAATGGCAAAAGAAAGTTCATCCCTTACAAAATCATATAGTTAGGCTATGCTTCGTTTTCGTCACACAAAGATGTTCCCAACTTCTATACCCCCGTTGACAAGCCAAGCAATTGTTTCATACTTAAATAATCTCAAACTTTTTCAACCTTCACGCAATACATGAGCGTGAGCCATGGATATAGCACTTTGGGTGGAATAGAATATGATGATGGGGATTGTGTGGAGAAGACAAAAAGGAGAAAGTCTCACATTGACGAGGATAATCAACGGGCTATGGAGATGCCCATTAATTGATGTCAACATGAGGAGTAGGGATTGCCATGCAACGGATGCACTAGAGCTATAAATGAATGCTCAGCAAAAGAAAACTAGTGGGTGTGCATCCAACTTCCTTGCTCATGAAGACCTAGGGCATTTGAGGAAGCCCATCGTAGGAATATACAAGCCAAGTTCTATAATGAAAATTTCCCACTAGTATGAAAAAGATAACTTATGAGACTCACTATATGAAAAACATGGTGCTACTTTGAAGCACAATATATGAGACTCACTACATGAAGAACAAGGTGCTACTTTGAAGCACAAGTGTGGAAAAAGAGATAGTAACATTGCCCTTTTTATTTATTTTCTTCTTCTTTTTTTCTTTTTTTTCTTTTTATTTTTTTTCCTTTTTTTGGACCTTTCTTTTTTTTTCTTTTGGCCTTTCTTCTTTTTTTTCTTTGGGGAATGCTCTAAAAATGATGATCATCACACTTTCATTGATTACAACATATGAATTACAACTCGAAACTAGAACAAGATATGACTCTATATGAATGCCTCCGGCGGTGTACCGGGATGGTGCAATGAATCAAGAGTGACATGTATGAAAAATAATGCATGGTGGCTTTGCCACAAATACGATGTCAACTACATTATCATGCAATGGCAATATGACAAAAGTAATGTATGTCATGATGATAAACGGAACGGTGGAAAGTTGCATGGCAATATATCTCGGAATGGCTATGGAAATGCCATAATAGGTAGGTATGGTGGCTGTTTTGAGGAAGATATAAGGAGGTTTATGTGTGATAGAGTGTATCGTGTCACGGGGTTTGGATGCACCTGCGAAGTTTGCACCAACTCTCAAGGTGAGAAAGGGCAATGCACGGTACCGAAGAGGCTAGCAATGGCGGAAAGGTAAAAGTGCGTATAATCCATGGACTCAACATTAGTCAAAAGAAATCATATACTTATTGTAAAAATTTAGAATTCATCAAAAACCAAGTACTATGCGCATGCTCCTAGGGGGATAGATTGGTAGGAAAAGACCATCGCTCGTCCCCGACCGCCACTCATAAGGATGCACAAGACAGGTACACTTCATGTTTCAAATTTGTTACATAACTTTAACCATACGTGCATGATACGGGGCTTGCTAACTTCAACACAAGCATTCTTTAAATTCATAATCACCCAACTAGCATGACTTTAATATCACTACCTCCATATCTCAAAACAATTATCAAGCATCAAATTGATCATAGCATCCAATTCACATCCTATGATAGTTTTTATTATACCCAACTTGGATGCTCATCATTCTAGGACCAAATTATAACCATAGCAAATACCATGCTGTTCTAAAAGACTCTCAAAATAATATAAGTGAAGCATGAGAGACTAGCAATTTCTTCAAAATTAAGATACCACCGTGCTCTAAAAGATATAAGTGAAGCACTAGAGCAAAAACTATAAAGCTCAAAAGATATAAGTGAAGCACATAGAGTATTCTAGCAAATTCTAATCAAATAGGCTTCTCCCAAAAGGTGTGTTACAGCAAGCATGATTTGGTAAACTAAGAAGCAAAGACCAATATAATACACGACGCTCCAAGCAAAACACATATCATGTAGTGAATAAAAATATAGCTCCAAGTAAAGTTACCAATGAACGAAGACGAAAGAGGGGATGCCTTCCCGGGGCATCCCCAAGCTTAGGCTTTTGGCTATTATTGAATATCTTGGGGTGCCTTGGGCATCCCCAAGCTTAGGCTCTTGCCACTCTTTATTCCATAGTCCATAAAAGCTTTACCCAAAACTTCACAACACAAAACTCAACAGGAAATCTTATAAGCTCCGTTAGTGAAAGAAAACAAAACCACCACATAAGGTACTGCAATGAACTCATTATTTATTTATTTGGGTGTTAAACCTAATTTATTCCAACTTCCTTATGGTTTATAAACTAATTTATTAGCCATAGATGCATTGAAATAAGCAAACAACACATGAAAAACAGAATCTGTCAAAAACAGAACAGTCTGTAGCAATCTGTAACTAACGCAAACTTCTAGAACTCTAAAAATCCTACCAAAATAGGAAGTACTGGACAATTTGTTTATTTATCAGAAGCAAAAAGAATCAATGCAAAATCACGTTTCTGTGATTTATTGAATGTTTTCTCGTGAGTGCAAAGTTTCTGTTTTCAGCAGAATCAAATCAACCATCATCATAGTTTATCCTATAGGTTCTACTTGGCACAAACACTAAACAAAAGATAAAAACACATATAAACAGAAAGTAGAAACAAAATCTAACACTAAACAGGAACAAAAACACAGAACATAAAGAAAATTAGGTTTGCCTCCCAACTAGCGCTATCGTTTAACGCCCCTAGCTAGGCATAAAAGCGAAGATAGATCTAACGAGTGCCATCTTTGGCACTTGATTCATAAGTAGAACGCATGATAGATTCATAAGGTAATTTGACTTTCTTTCTTGGAAAGTTCTCCGTGCCTTTCTTTAAGGTAAATTGGAATCTAATGTTCCCTTCTTTCATATCGATAATCGCACCAATCGTTCTAAGGAAAGGTCTACCAAGAATAATAGGGCAAGAAAGATTGCAATATATATCAAGAACAATAAAATCTACGGGCACCAAATTTCTATTTGCAACAATAAGAACATCGTTGATCCTTCCCATAGTCTTTTTAATGGTGGAATCCGCAAGGTGCAAATTTAACGAGCAATCATCAAGATCATGAAAATATAGAATATCACATAAAGTTTTCGGAATTGTGGAAACACTAGAACCAAAATCACACAAAGAAAAATACTCAAAATCTTTAATTCTAATCTTTATAGTAGGTTCCCACTCATCATTAAGTTTTCTAGGTATAGAAACTTCCGAATTAAGTTATTCACCATAAGATTGCATCAAGGCATCAACAATATGTTTGGTAAAAGCTTTGTTTTGACTATAAGCATGAGGAGAATTAACAACGGATTGCAACAAGGAAATACAACCTTTTAAAGAGAAATTATGATTGTCAAATTCCTTGAAATCCAAGATAGTAGGTTCAACATTATTAGAAGTTGAGGATTCTCCAATCTCTCTTTTACAAAATTTAGCATTAAGATCTAAAGACTCCGAATTCTTGGGACGCCTTCTAGGCAAAGTTGATTCATGATCAGTCCCATAATCATCAAAATTCACATTGCAAAACATATATCTAATAGGAGATGCATTAATAACTTTAAGATCCTCATCATTATTTTCACGGAAACTAGAAGAACATGCTTTTATAAAGCTATCTTTCTTAGCACGCAATCTGGCGGTTCTTTCCTTGCACTTGTCAATGGAAATTCTCATCATTTTGAGAGAATCATTGATATCATGCTTAGGACTAGAAGGTCTAAGTTTAAGAGAATCAACATCAAGCGAAAGTCTATCAACGTTCCTAGCCAAATCATCAACTTTGAGCAATTTTTCTTCAAGCAAAGCATTAAAATTCTTTTGAGAAATCATAAATTATTTCACACTATTCTCAAAAATCAGAGGGCATCTTATTAAAATTACCATAAGAATTATTGTAGGAATTTCCATAATTATTAGAGGAATTACTAGGGAACGGTCTAGCATTAAAATTCCCTCTATAAGCATTGTTTCCAAAACTATTCCTACCAACAAAATTCACATCCATAGATTCATTATTATTCTCAATCAAGGAAGACAAAGGCATATCATTAGGATCAAGAGGAGTATTTTTAGTAGCAAACATCTTCATAAGTTCATCCATCTTTCCACTCAAAACATTGATTTCTTCTATAGCATGCACTTTTTTACTAGAAGATCTTTCGGTGCGCCATTGAGAATAGTTAGCCATAATATTATCAAGAAGTTTTGTAGCATATCCTCACGTGATTTCCATAAAGGTGCCTCCCGCGGCCGAATCTAAGAGATTTCTAGAAGCAAAGTTCAAACCGACATAAAAATTTTGTATGATCATCCATAAATTCAAACCATGAGTAGGGCAATTGCGAAGCATCAATTTCATTCTTTCCCAAGATTGGGAAACATGCTCATGATCAAGTTGTTTAAAATTCATAATATCGTTCCTAAGAGTGATGATCTTAGCGGGAGGAAAATACTTAGAGATAAAAGAATCTTTGCACTTGTTCCAAGAATCAATACTATTTTTAGGCAAAGACGAAAATCAAACTTTAGCACGATCTCTAAGTGAAAACGGAAATTACTTCAATTTGACAATATTGTTATCCGTATCTTTCTTCTTTTGCATATCACACAAATCAACAAAATTACTTAAATGAGGAGCGGCATCTTCACTAGGAAGGCCGGCGAATTGATCTTTCATAACAAGATTCAGCAAAGCAGCATTGATTTCACAAGACTCAACATCATTAAGAGGAGCAATCGGAGTGTTAAGGAAATCATTATTATTGGTATTTGAGAAATCACACAATTTGGTATTATCTTGCGCCATGGCAACAAGTAATCCAACACACAAGCAAACAGAAAAACGGCAAGCAAAAAGACAGGAGGAGATTGGGAAAGGGAGGGCGAATAAAACGGCAAGGTTGAAGTGGGGGGAGAGGAAAACGAGAGGCAAATGGCAAATAATATAAATGCGAGGGAGATGGGTTTGTGATAGGTACTTGGTATGTCTTGACTTGACCGAAGACCTCCCCGGCAACGGCGTCAGATATCCTTCTTGCTACGTCTTGAGTGTTGGTTTTCCCCGAAGAGGAGAGGGTGATACAGCAAGTGTAGCGCAAGTATTTCCCTCAGTTTTTGAGAACCGAGGTATCAATCTAGTAGGAGGCTCCTCCAAAGTCCCACGCGCCTACACAAACAAACCGAGAACTCACAACCAACACAATAAAGGGGTTGTTAATCCCTTCATGGCCACTTGCGAAAGAGAGATCTGATAGAGATAGTATGATAAGATAAATATATTTTTGGTATTTTATAATATAGATGCAAAAAAGTAAAGATGCAAATAAAAGAAGATTGAAAGCAAATATGATAAGAGATAGACCCGGGGGCCATAGGTTTCACTAGAGGCTTCTCTCGAGAGCATAAGTATTACGGTGGGTGAACAAATTACTGTCGAGCAATTGATAGAAAAGTGAATAATTATGATGTTATCTAGGCATGATCATGTATATAGGCATCACATCCATAACAAGTAGACCGACTCTTGCCTGCATCTACTACTATTACTCCACACATCGACCGCTATCCAGCATGCATCTAGAGTATTAAGTTCATAAGAACAGAGGAACGCATTAAGCAAGATGACATGATGTATAGGGATAAACTCATGCAATATGATATAAACCCCATCTTGTTATCCTCGATGGCAACAATACAATACGTGTCTTGCAACCCTTTCTGTCACTGGGTAAGAACACCGCAAGATTGAACCCAAAGCTAAGCACTTCTCCCATGGAAAGAAAGATCAATCTAGTAGGTCAAACCAAACCGATAATTCGAAGAGACTTGCAAAGATAACTCAATCATACATAAAATAATTCAGAGAAGATTCAATTCATATCCATGGATAAATCTGATCATAAACTCACAATTCATCGGATCTCGACAAACACACCGCAAAAAGAGATTACATCGAATAGATCTCCACAAGAGAGGGGGAGAACATTGTATTGAGATCCAAAAAGAGAGAAGAAGCCATCTAGCTAATAACTATGGACCCGTAGGTCTGTAGTAAACTACTCACAACTCATAGGAGGGGCAAGGATGTTGATGTAGAGGCCCTCCATGGTCGATTCCCCCTCCAGCAGAGTGCCGGCGAAGGCTCCAAGATGGGATCTCACGGATACAGAAGGTTACGGTGGTGGAAATTGTGTTTTGTGGTGCCCCCGGATGTTTTCGGGGTCCGTAGGTATATATAGGAGGAAGAAGTACGTCAGTGGCCGCCCGAGGGGCCCACTAGACAGGGGGCGTGCCCTACAAGGGGGGCCGCGCCCTCCTATCTCGTGGAGGCTCCGGTTGTTTCTTGACTTGCACTCCAATCTCTCCGGATCTTGTTCGTTCCAAAAATCACATTCCCGAAGGTTTCATTCCGTTTGGACTCCGTTTGATATTCCTTTTCTTCGAAATATTGAAATAGGAAAAAAACCAGCAATATGGGCTGGGCCTCCGGTTAGTAGGTTAGTCCCAAAAATGATAAAGATGTATAAAATAAAGCCCATAAACATCCAAAACAGGTAATATAATAGCATGGAACAATCAAAAATTATAGATACATTGGAGATCTATCATGGGGGAACTCGACTGACCAAGGTTTTGATGGATGGTGGCAGTGGTTTGAATATCCTGTATGCTGAGGCCCTCCGAGGGATGGGCATTCCGATGTCCAAGCTCAGCGAGAGCAACATGCGATTCCATGGAGTCATCCCAGGAAAGAAAGTCGATTCACTCGGTCAGATCACTCTTGACGTGGTTTTCGGTGATTCAAAGAATTATCGCAATGAAAAGTTGATGTTTGAGGTGGTGGATTTTAACAGTGCCTACCATGCTAATCTGGGCAGGCCTGCATATGCATGTTTCATGGCTCGACCGTGTTACATCTACCTCAAGTTGAAGTTTCCTGGCCACGAAAGCGTAATCACAGTCACTGGAAATAAGTAGAGAGCATAAGAGTGCCTCCAGAAGGGCTCAAATTTCGCCAATGAACAGATGGCAGCAGTAGAGATGGAAGAATACCGGAAGAATGCAGATCCGAGTGAGTTGTTGCATGCCAAAAAGCCTGCTTCAGAGTATGCATTTCAGTCATCCGGTGAAACAAAACTAGTTCATATTCACCCGACCAATCCCAATACTCAACAACACTCTACATCAAATAGGAAGACGCGCTCATCCAGTTCCCCCGTGAGAACTGGGACATCTTCGCATGGAAACCATCGGACATGCTAGGTGTACCCAGGGGACTTGCTGAGCACCGTTTGCGAGTCGACCCAAAAGCAAAACCCGTTAAAGAGCATCTTCGTTGTTCCGCCACGGAGAAGAGGAAGGCAATTGGCGAAGAGGTGGCTCGGCTTCTGGCAGCTGAGTTCATCCGCGAGATATACCACTCCGACTGGGTCGCCAATGTTGTCATGGTCCCCAAGAAAGATAAGTCACTTCAAATGTGTATCAATTTCAAACATATCAATTGGGACTGCCCGAAAGATCATTTCCCTCTGCCCTGCATCGACCAAATAGTCGACTCGACTGCAGGGTGTGAGCGCTTGTCCTTTTTGGATGCATATTCTGGGTACCATCAGATCCGACTGTATGGACCCGACGAAATAAAAAAAGCTTTCAAGCATACATGGACGACATCGTGGTCAAGTCACTCAAAGGTTACGACCTACTGACTGACCTCGATGAAAGCTTTTCCAACTTAAGAAGATATGATATCAAGCTCGATCCGTCAAAGTGCATGTTCGGATCCCAGGTGGAAAGTTACTCCGTTTCATCGTTTTCGAACGTGGAATCGACGCAAAACCAGAGAAGGTTGACACAATCCTCCGAATGAAACAACTTGTGCGTGTGCATGATGTTCAGTGGTTTACTGGTTGTTTGGGTACTGAGTTGATTCATCTCATGCCTCGGTGAAAAGGCATTACCTCTTTACCAACTGATGAAGAAGTCTGACAAGTTCGAGTGGAATGATGAAGCTGAAGCAGCGTTCGAAGATATCCACATTATCAGAAGCTTGTTTCTGGAATTTACTTGACCGCTAAGAAAGTTGCACACTACTTCTCAGACCACTCGGTTTCAGTCGTCAGCGATGCTCCATTATCAGAAATTCTGAATAATAGGGATGCAACCAGTCGAGTGGCTAAGTGAGCGATTGAACTCCTTCCTTTGGATATCAAGTTTGAGGCAAAGAAAGCCATCAAGTCCCAAGCAATAGCAGATTTCCTCGCTAAGTGGACTGAACAGCAGCAACCGACTCAAATTCACTCGGAGCACTGGACTATGTTCTTTGATGGGTCCAAGATGTTGAATGGATCCGGCGCATGAGTGGTTTTGGTATCCCCAAGAGGCGACAAGCTCAGCTATGTTCTACAGATTCACTTTGATTCTTTAAACAATGAAGCTGAATGTGAGGCACTTTTGTATGGGTTACGTATGGCCATTTCACTAGGCGTCCGAAGCTTGATGGTTTACGGCGAGTCAGACTTGGTGGTCAATCAAGTGATGAAGGAATGTGATATCAGGAGTCTAGCAATGACCGGTTATTGCAATATAGTAAGAAAGCTAGAGAAGAAGTTTGAGGGGTTAGAGCTCCACCACATACCCCGAATCAAGAATGTAAGTGCATCTAGTGCCCCTTAGTGATTTTGGTGTATTGAAGACTTATAGGTTAAGAGACTGGCGCATTTGTAAGTGTACACATGTCTGTAAGTCTATGAGGAGTTTGATATTTTCAGAGAAAGTCGACCCCTAAAAATGAAGTTCTTTGACTGAAGACTTTGGATTTCTCAAGACTTTGAAAGTGAAGAAATTGGTGTGACCTTGAAGACTTGGTAATCATTCGAGGAACATGAAGCATGAAGACTCTTGTTTTTACTATTTCATTTTCTCTTTCTTGAGTCATAGGAAACACCATACTATTAAAGGGGGTCGAGGAAATACTAAGGAAAAATTTCCGTGTGATGCTCATCTCAAAATCCTACACCTACCAATCCCTTCGAGTGAAGCCATTGGAAATCTCGCACAGTTCAGTCATATTCTTCAGTGACAGAGACAAAGTTCTTCTGGTCTCTGAGGAATTTGTTCTGACTGAGGAGTTAGGAATTCGCCAGTGCGGATTGCCTACAAAGTGAGGAACATGATTGCCCCGAGGTATTTGAGAGTCAAATATTCCGACCGTTGCTGTGCTACGTGCTAGCTGTCCCAAAATATCTACCCACCTAACGGTCATATCAGACAAGGGCATTTATGTCTTATCATGTCGGGCTGCTCCCCAGCTATAAATAGCCGCCCCCCTACAACCACTAGTTGGTTGGCTGCTCCGAGAGAAACTAACACTTGTCATTTGAGAGTAACCCATCCTCCGAGGACTTTGAGCGAAAATCATCAAGTGAGGAAATCCCAAACCCAAACCTACAAAACCCCAAAGTGATTGAGCATCACTGAAGAGATTGATCATGCGTGGATCCGACGCTTGTTTCCTTTGAAGACTGTGCTTCATCCAGACGGTTAGGGGTCAAGGTCTAGAGCATCCAAGAGGAATTGTGGATAGCCAAGTGACCGAGTTTGTGAAAGGTTCGGAAGTCACCTGAAGACTTACCACGAGTGATTGGGCGAGGTCTGTGTGACTTTAGCTCAAGGGTAATACGGTGAGGACTGTGTGTCCGGGACTGGGTGTCCTCGAGTTTAAATACTCAGCCGGTCCAACCAGATGTACAACTGAGACAGCAGTTGGAACTTGTCTACCAAATCATTGTCTTCACCGAGCTTACTGGTTCTATTTCCTCAACTCTTTCATTTCCTCATCTATGTTGTTGTGTGCTTGTTCATATCTGTTTGAGGACTTTGACTAAATACTTTCTTAATTTTCTCAGTTCAATTTCTTCAGTCTATCCGTCTTCATCTTGTGTTATCATGTGTTTATGCTTTCTGTACTTTGTGCTTGTCTTCATTTCATCATGATGACTATGCGTGTGTTCTGCTATGTTTACTTTTGAGTATTTATTCCGTTGCAAGTAGATCTTCATTTAGGAATTTCCTCACCAGCAAATTCCTCAGTGAAGAATTCATAAAAATCGCCTATTCACCCCCTCTAGTCGATATAACGCACTTTCAATTGGTATCAGAGCAAGGTACTCCCTTGTTCTGTGTGATTTTGGTTTAACCACATGGAGTTTTTGTTATGTCGACCGCAGGTATGATCAAGGTCTCTGCTGGGTGTCCTACCTTCGATGGAACGTACTACCCCTACTGGAAGAATAAGATGTGAATGCATCTTGAGGCAATTGATAACGATCTCTGGTATGTTGTGGAAAATGGTGTTCCCTCAGTCACACCTTCCCTGAATGCTGCGGATGTGAAGAGATTCAAGCAACTCGATTCTCAAGCGAAGAATATCATATGTGGCCATTTGAGCAAAGGGAAATATGGTAGAGTGAATGCTTTGGAAACTGCTAAGCTTATCTGGGATAGGCTCTCCAAAGTAAATGAAGGAGTCTCAACTCAACGTGACTCTCGTGTCGACGTACTTCGCAATCTCTTCAACCGCTTCAAAAGACTCGACAATGAAAATGTTCAGCAAACCTTCGATCGACTCACTGATATCTCAAATGAGCTTCAAGCGCTTGGCGCCACTGACATCACCGACCATGAGGTGGTGAAGAAATTGCTGAGATCACTCGATTCCTCATTTGACACTCTGGCACTGATGATTCTAGAGCGTGCTGATTACAAGTCACTTGATCCCGCTGATATCCTAGAGAGGCTAAACACTCATGAGTTCCAGCTTGCTGAGAAGAGAGATCTCTATGGTTTGAGCTATGGCAAACCATGTGCTCTGAAGGCCAAGGCAGTCTCTGAGTCTGAAGAAGAAGACTCTACTAGCAGCCTTGGTGATCCTCAAGAACTGAGCCAGGAACTAGCACTGCTTGTGAAGAAATTTCAGAAGTTCTCAAGACGTGGTCGCTTTGGAAAATCCTCAAGAAGCAACGATTCCTCATCTAGTGACTACGAAAAGAGGCTATGCCACAAATGAAAGAAACCTGGTCACTACATTCAAGATTGTCCTCAGTGGGACAAGGTATTAAAGAAGAAGAAATACAAGGATTACAGTTTCGATGATGCCAAGAAGAAGAAGAAATCTTCAAAGTCCTCATCATCAAAATCCTCGAAGTCTTCATCTCACAAGAAGAGCAGCTCCAAGAAGGCTCGGGCATTCATTGGCAAGGAAATGGATTCTGAGGTTGAATCTGAGGATCATGAGGAAGAGGAGGCATCCGAGGAGTCCGAGTCTAGTGTGGCAAGCCTAGCTCTTGCTACCGCATTCGTCAACAAGTCTATCTTCAACTCTGAAGAAAATGGCAACACCAACAATGTTGATGAAGGCAATGATGACTACGCTCCCACCTATTGCTTCATGGCAAAGGGTGCCAAGGTAACTAAATACCCCTCCTCTGAATCTAGTGAGGATGAATCTGATGAAAATCTTAAGCCCAACTACTCTAAACTTGCTAAGATTGTTGTGGAACAACAAAAGGCTATTGAAAAGATTCAGAACATGCTAGACAAAAGTGATGATATGTTGGGTGAGGAAACGGACCGCACTAAAGACTTAACTGAAAATCTTCAGAGACTTCAGCCTAAGTTTGACAACCTTCAAAGTCATCATAACACAATATTATCTGATCACGAGAAGTTTTCTTATGAATTTCTTCAAAGAAAGCAAGATCTTGAGAAGCTAAGAGTGAGTTATGAAGATCTTCAGAAGGAGCGCGATTCATTACTTGCTCAACAAATCAGCGCTACTCAGGAAGAATCTGTTCCTCCATGTCTGAGGTGCATTGACTGTGAATCTACTAATTCTTCACCTGAATGTTCAAATGCTTCAAATGTTACAAATTCTTCACCTGTCTTTGCTATCATCAATTAATCATCTGAGGACATTGCTAGTACCACAGATGATGCTGGGATGAAGGAACTGTATATGACAGGCATGTACAAAAGCCTCAAAGGGCATCAGATACTTTGTGATGTGCTTAAAAAGCAGATCCTCAACAGGAACCCTAGGAAAGAGGGTATTGCCTTTGAGAGGAAACTCAATGCTGATGGAACATATTGGAAGCCTGAGCAGTACCCCAAAACCTCATGGGTTGCTGCAAATGGACCTCTAGTTGATCCATCCAATTTATCTGGCTTCACATGTGAATCTCCTCATTCTTCTGATGAGTCATTTGACTCCAACTATAAAAT
The DNA here is from genome assembly GCF_018294505.1 of Triticum aestivum. Classification (NCBI taxonomy): domain Eukaryota; kingdom Viridiplantae; phylum Streptophyta; class Magnoliopsida; order Poales; family Poaceae; genus Triticum; species Triticum aestivum. The sequence continues at coordinate 831,061,700 of NC_057801.1, read as the reverse complement.
GTTCAAAAATCAGAATGGTGAAGTATTTGCTAGATATGTTGGCACTAACTGCAGGAATGGTTCACCTATGAAGAAAATCTGGGTTCCCAAAAGTTATCTTGAAAGTCTTCAAGTGAATGTCCTCATGACACCACCTGTGAAGAATAGCAACCACAGATCAAATTCTTCATATGGACCTAATTCTTCATATGGATCAAAATCCACATATGATCATTATCGTGATAACCCTTCTGTTTCGCAGGGTAGAGCTAAGGGCTATGAATATGAGTATTATTCTTCAAATCATTATGTTCATAAGTCCTCGAAGAATTTCTCTGCTTACTCATATGCTTACTCTAACCCCTCTCATGTGAAACGAAGCGGACTGGCTTCTATGCCACCTTTCTCATATGGTGCACGCAGAGTGATGAATTCTTTGCGACCCCTTTCAGATGTGGGTGGTGAAGAAAAAGAACTAATCTCTTATGCAGGGTCAGGTCTCTAGACGTGCTCAAAACATCTGAAGAATTTGCTGGAGACCTGAATATGCCTGAAAGGACGCAGGCTAATCATGAAGAATTGAATTTTCATTTCACACATCCTCATACTGATTTATCTGTGTTGTTGCTTGATGAAATTGGTCTGATGATATTGACGTCATATCACTACTAGGGAAAAGCCTATACATAAAATCTTACCAGCAGCGCGCTTTAAAATCGGGCGCTGCTGCTATGTAGCAGTAGTGCGCGCTCTCAAAACTCGCTGCTGAAACAAGTTTATCAGTAGCGCGCACACTCTAAGACGCGCTACTGCTAAAATTCCCACGACGCCGCCGCGAGGCCAGTTATAGCAGCAGCTCGTTAACACAAAGAGCGCTACTGCTACGGTTTGTAGCAGTAGCGCATTTACGCAATAATCGCTACTACTAAGGTTACTACAAAAATTTAGTCCCACCTCGCTCCATGAAGAGAGTTTGTACCACCTTAAATATGTTACTTCTACAACTTTCACAAGCACTTGGTCTTCATTGAACTCTATGTGTAGGATCTGTGGCCGCAATAGGAATCCTCGCCTGTTCTTAAACCAACCGTCGTGGATTCCTATTGACAAATCATATTGTACACAAAAAGACAATTGATGATCAATGTATTTTTTTGTTGGGGAACCTTGCATCAAATAAAAAATTTCCTACGTTCACCAAGATCAATCTATGAGTTCATCTAGCAGGGAGAGAGAGGAGTGCATCTACATGTTGGGGAATGTAGTAATTTCAAAAAAATTCCTACGCACACGCAAGATCATGGTGATGCATAGCAACGAGAGGGGAGAGTGTTGTCTATGTACCCTCGTAGACCGAAGCGGAAGCGTCGACACAACATAGAGGAAGTAGTCGTACGTCTTCCCGGTCCAACCAATCCAAGCACCGTTACTCCGGCACCTCCGAGTTCTTGACACACGTACAGCTCGATGACGCACCCCGAGCTCCGATCCAGCAAAACTTCGGGGAGGAGTTCCGTCAGCACGACGGCGTGGTGACGATCTTGATGTTCAACCATCGCAGCGCTTCGCCTAAGCACCGCTACAATATGACCGAGGTGTAATATCGTGGAGGGGGGCAGCGCACACGGCTAAGGAACGATCACGAAGATCAACTTGTGTGTCTATGGGGTGCCCCCCGCCCCTGTATATAAAGGAGCCAAGGGGAGGGAGCGGCCGGCCAAGGAGGGGCGCGCCAAGGGGGAGTCCTACTCCCACCGGGAGTAGGACTCCCTTTCTTTCCTAGTTGGAGAAGGAGGAGGGGAAAGAGGAGGAAGAGGGGAAGGAAAGGGGGGGCGCCGCCCCCCTTCCCTTGTCCTATTCGGACTAGGAAGGGGAGGGGCGCGCGGCCACCTCCTGCCTCCTTCCCTCTTCTCCCTTGAGGCCCATGTAGGCCCAATAAACCCCCGGGGGGTTCCGGTAACCTCCCGGTACTCCGGTAAAACGCCGATTTCACCCGGAACGATTCTGATGTCCAAATATAGGCTTCCAATATATCGATCTTTATGTCTCGACCATTTCGAGACTCCTCGTCATGTCCGTGATCACATCCGGGACTCCGAACAACCTTCGGTACATCAAAATACATAAACTCATAAGGAAACTGTCATCGTAACTTTAAACGTGCGGACCCTACGGTTCGAGAACAATGTAGACATGACTGAGACACGTCTCCGGTCAATAAACAATAGCGGGACCTGGATGCCCATATTGGTTCCTACATATTCTACGAAGATCTTTATCGGTCAGGCCGCATAACAACATACGTTGTTCCCTTTGTCATCGGTATGTTACTTGCCCGAGATTCGATCGTCGGTATCCAATACCTAGTTCAATCTCGTTACCGGCAAGTCTCTTTACTCGTTCCGTAACACATCATCTCGCAACTAACTCATTAGTTGCAATTCTTGCAAGGCTTAAGTGATGTGTATTACCGAGAGGGCCCAGAGATACCTCTCCGACATTCGGAGTGACAAATACTAATCTCGAAATACGCCAACCCAACAAGTAACTTTGGAGACACCTGTAGAGCACCTTTATAATCACCCAGTTACGTTGTGATGTTTGGTAGCACACAAAGTGTTCCTCCGGTAAACAGGAGTTGCATAATCTCATAGTCATAGGAACATGTATAAGTCATGAAGAAAGCAATAGCAACATACTAAACGATCGGGTGCTAAGCTAACGGAATGGGTGATGTCAATCAGATCATTCAACCAATGATGTGATCCCGTAAATCAAATAACAACTCTTTGTCTATGGTTAGGAAACATAACCATCTTTGATTAACAAGCTAGTCAAGTAGAGGCATACTAGTGACACTCTGTTTGTCTATATATTCACACATGTATTATGTTTCCGGTTAATACAATTCTAGCATGAATAATAAACATTTATCATGATATAAGGAAATAAATAATAACTTTATTATTGCCTCTAGGGCATATTTCCTTCACTACATACCCTTGTAGATTGTGTGCGGAAGCGTTCAAGAGAACGGGGTTGAGGGAGTCGTTCTCGTCGTGATCCAAATCACTGGAGATCCTAGCGCCGAACGGACGGCACCTCCGCGTTCAACACACGTATGGTCAGCGTGACGTCTCCTCCTTCTTGATCCAGCAAGGGGGAAGGAGAGGTTGATGAAGATCCAGCAGCACGACGGCATGGTGGTGGATGCAGCAGGGCTTCGGCAGGGCTTCGCCAAGCAACTACGGGAGGGAGAGGTGTAGCAGGGAGGGGAGGGAGGCGCCAGGGTGTTGGGTGCGGCTGCCCTCCCACCCCCACTATTTATATAGGGACCCCAGGGGGGCGCCGGCCCTAGAGATGGGATCTCTAGGGGGGGCCAAGGAGGTGGAGTGCCCCCCAAGGCAAGTGGAGGCGCCCCCTCCCCTAGGGTTCCCAACCCTAGGCTCAGAGGGGGGCCCAGGGGGGAGCACCAGCCCACTAGGGGCTGGTTCCCCTCCCACTTCAGCCCATGGGGCCCTCCGGGATAGGTGGCCCCACCCGGTGGACCCCCGGGACCCTTCCGGTGGTCCCGGTACAATACCGGTGGACCCCGAAACTTTCCCGATAGACGAAACTCGATTTCCCATATATAATTCTTTACCTCCGGACCATTCCGGAACTCCTCGTGACGTCCAGGATCTCATTCGAGACACCGAACAACTTTCGGTTTGCTGCATACTCATATTCATACAACCCTAGCGTCACCGAACCTTAAGTGTGTAGACCCTACGGGTTCGGGAGACATGTAGACATGACCGAGACGGCTCTCCGATCAATAACCAACAGCGGGATCTGGATACCCATGTTGGATCCCACATGCTCCTCGACGATCTCATCGGATGAACCACGATGTCGAGGATTTTGGCAACGCCGTATACAATTCCCTTTGTCAATCGGTACGTTACTTTCCCGAGATTCGATCGTTGGTATCCCAACACCTCGTTCAATCTCGTTACCGGCAAGTCACTTTACTCGTACCGTAATGCATGATCCCGTGACCAGACACTTGGTCACTTTGAGCTCATTATGATGATGCATTACCGAGTGGGCCCAGAGATACCTCTCCATCATACGGAGTGACAAATCCCAGTCTCGATCCGTGTCAACCCAACAGACACATTCGGAGATACCTGTAGTGCACCTTTATAGTCACCCATTTACGTTGTGACGTTTGGTACACCCAAAGCACTCCTACGGTATCCGGGAGTTACATGATCTCATGGTCCAAGGAAAAGATACTTGACATTGGAAAAGCTCTAGCAAACGAACTACACGATCTTTGTGCTATGCTTAGGATTGGGTCTTGTCCATCACATCATTCTCCTAATGATGTGATCCCGTTATCAATGACATCCAATGTCCATAGTCAGGAAACATGACTATCTGTTGATCAATGAGCTAGTCAACTAGAGGCTCACTAGGGACATGTTGTGGTCTAAGTATTCACACGTGTATTACGATTTCCGGATAATACAATTATAGCATGAATAAAAGACAATTATCATGAACAAGGAAATATAATAATAATCCTTTTATTATTGCATCTAGGGCATATTTCCAACAGCCTCCCAGTTGCACTAGAGTCAATAATCTAGTTACATTGTGATGAATCGAACACCCATAGAGTTCTGGTGTTGATCATGTTTTGCTCGCGGAAGAGGTTTAGTCAACGGATCTGCGACATTCAGATCCGTATGTACTTTGCAAATATCCATGTCTCCATCTTGAACATTTTCACGGATGGAGTTGAAACGACGCTTGATGTGCCTGGTCTTCTTGTGAAACCTGGGCTCCTTGGCAATGGCAATAGCTCCAGTGTTGTCATAGAAGAGAGTGATTGGCCCCGACGCATTGGGTATGACTCCTAGGTCGGTGATGAACTCCTTCATCCATATTGCTTCATGCGCTGCTCCGAGGCTGCCATGTACTCCGCTTCACATGTAGATCCCGCCCCGACGCTCTGCTTGCAACTGCACCAGCTTACTACTCCACAATTCAACATATACACGTATCCGGTTTGTGACTTAGAATCCAGATCTGTGTCGAAGCTAGCGTCGACGTAACCCTTTACGACGAGCTCTTCGTCACTTCCATAAACGAGAAACATGTCCTTTGTCCTTTTCAGGTACTTAAGGATATTCTTGACCGCTATCCAGTGTTCCTTGCCGGGATTACTTTGGTACCTTCCTACCAAACTTACGGCAAGGTTTACATCAGGTCTGGTACACAGCATTGCATACATAATAGATCCTATGGCTGAGGCATAGGGGATGACACTCATCTCTTCTTTATCTTCTGCCGTGGTCGGGCATTGAGCCGAGCTCAATCTCACACCTTGCAATACAGGCAAGAACCCTTTCTTGGACTGATCCATTTTGAACTTCTTCAAAATCTTATCAAGGTATGTGCTTTGTGAAAGACCTATGAGGCGTCTCTATCTATCCCTATAGATCTTGATGCCTAATATGTAAGCAGCTTCTCCAAGGTCCTTCATTGAAAAACACTTATTCAAGTAGGCCTTACTGCTGTCCAAAAGTTCTATATCATTTACCATCAAAAGTATGTCATCTACATATAATATGAGAAATGCTACAGAGCTCCCACTCACTTTCTTGTAAACGCAGGCTTCTCCATAAGTCTGCATAAACCCAAACGCTTTAATCATCTCATTAAAGTGAATGTTCCAACTCCGAGATGCTTGCACCAGCCCATAAATGGATCGCTGGAGCTTGCATACCTTGTTAGCATTCTTAGGATCGACAAAACCCTCCGGCTGCATCATATACAGTTCTTCCTTAAGATAGCCGTAAAGGAATGCCGTTTTGATGTCCATCTGCCATATCTCATAATCATAGTATGCGGCAATTGCTAACATGATTCGGAGGGACTTCAGCTTCGCTACGGGAGAGAAAGTCTCATCATAGTCAACCCCTTGAACTTGTCGATAACCCTTAGCGACAAGTCGAGCTTTATAGATGGTAACATTACCATCCGCGTCCGTCTTCTTCTTAAAGATCCATTTGTTTTCTATCGCTCCCGATCATCGGGAAAGTCTGTCAAAGTCCATACTTTGTTTCCACACATGGATTCTATCTCGGATTGCATGGCTTCAAGCCATTTGTTGGAATCTGGGCCCGTCATCGCTTCTTCATAGTTCGAAGGTTCACCGTTGCCTAACAACATGATTTCCAGGACAGGGTTGCCATACCACTCTGGTGTGGAACGTGTCCTTTTGGACCTACGAAGTTCAGTAGCAACTTGATCCGACGTACCTTGCTCATCATCATTAATTTCCTCTCGAGTCAGTGTAGGCACCACAGGAACATTTTCCTGAGCTGCACTACTTTCCGGTTCAAGAGGTAGTACTTGATCGAGTTCTACTTTCCTCCCACTTACTCCTTTCGAGAGAAACTCTTTTTCGAGAAAGGATCCTTTCTTGGCAACAAAGATCTTGCCTTCGGATCTAAGGTAGAAGGTATACCCAATGGTTTCCTTAGAGTATCCTATGAAGATGCATTTTTCTGACTTGGGTTCGAGCTTTTCAGGTTGAAGTTTCTTGACATAAGCATCGCATCCCCAAACTTTTAGAAACGACAGCTTAGGTTTCTTTCCAAACCATAATTCATACGGTGTCGTCTCAACGGATTTAGACGGAGCCCTATTTAAAGTGAATGTAGTTGTCTTGAGCGTATCCCCAAAATGAAAGCGGTAAATCGGTAAGAGACATCATAGATCGCACCATATGCAATAGAGTGCGATTACGACGTTCGGACACACCATTACGCTGAGGTGTTCCAGGGGCGTGAGTTGTGAAACGATTCCACATTTTCTTAAGTGTGTACCAAATTCGTGACTTAAATATTCTCCTCCACGATCTGATCGTAAGAACTTTATTTTTCGATCACGTTGATTCTCTACTTCATTCTGAAATTCCTTGAACTTTTCAAAGGTCTCAGACTTGTGTTTCATCAAGTACACATACCCATATCTACTTAAGTCATCAGTGAGAGTGAGAACATAACGATATCCTCCGCGAGCCTCAACGCTCATTGGACCACACACATCAGTATGTATGATTTCCGATAAGTTGGTTGCTCGCTCCATTGTTCCGGAGAACGGAGTCTTGGTCATTTTGCCCATGAGGCATGGTTCGCATGTGTCAAATGATTCATAATCGAGAGACTCTAAAAGTCCATCAGCATGGAGCTTCTTCATGTGCTTGACACCAATGTGACCAAGGCGGCAGTGCCACAAGTATGTGGGACTATCGTTATCAACTATACATCTTTTGGTATTCCCACTATGAATATGTGTAACATTACGTTCGAGATTCATTAAGAATAAACTATTGACCATCGGGGCATGACCATAAAACATATCTCTCATATAAATAGAACAACCATTATTCTCGGATTTAAATGAATAGCCATCTCGCATTAAACGAGATCTAGATACAATGTTCATGCTCAAACTTGGCACTAAATAACAATTATTGAGATTTAAAACTAATCCCGTAGGTAAATGTAGAGGTACCGTGCCGACGGCGATCACATCGACCTTGGAACCATTCCCGACGCGCATCGTCACCTCGTCCTTCGCCAGTCTCCGCTTATTTCGCAGCTCCTGGTGTGAGTTACAAATGTGAGCAACGACACCGGTATCAAATACCCAGGAGTTACTACGTATACTGGTAAGGTACACATCAATTACATGTCTATACTCCCATATAGTGTATGAATATCAACTCATATGAACTGTTGGATCTTTCTTATCCAATGGTTCACATTTAATGTCATTAGCTAGAAGACAAGTGGCTGCAACTACACCGTTGGATATACTAATCCAACTGTCCATACTGCAGGGATTCGCGGCCAATGTGGCAGCATGCCCTCTGAACAGGCTTGTACGGATTGACGACGTGACCTCTGTGTAGAAAGTTCTCGCATGCTCACGTGATTAGTGATTACTAGGACTAGCAACAGGTAAGAGAAAGACAGAGAGAGATAGTAGCTCTGGCATGCTCAAGTGAGTGTAACACTACTAGGCTACTAGCAACGGGGAGGAGAGAGAGAGAGATGGACTAGAAAATTCTACTAGCATGCTCAGGGTAGGGAATAGGTGACAGAAGAAATGACATGAAGGCATGCAGCGGTACAGCCTCAGGAAAGACGTTTCTTTCTACCAACTTAGAAAACCATATATAAGTAAAATGAAATGTACTCCCTCCAGTTTTTTTACTCCGCATATAAGGTTCACCTAAAGTCAAATTTCATAAAGTTCACCTGCAAAAAAATTCATAAAGTTTGACCATATTTATATTAGAAAGTATCAACATCTAAAATATTAAACTTATATAATATGATAATAAAATCCATGATGTGTCTACTAATATTGATTTTAAATTATGAATATTGATATTTTTTCCTATAAAACTGGTCAAACTTTACAAAGTTTGACTTCAAACAACTCTTATATGCGGAGTACAGAGGATCCGAGGAAGCAAAAGTGCCTTTCTACTCCCGAGCTCATTTGAGCTCGGTGAACAGTAAAATCAAAAAAAATCAAAAAAACTTCAAAAAATTTCAAAAAATATCACTGAGAAACATTGACAAAAGTTCTAAATGCTTGCAAAAATTCATCATGAAATCACATTCCTGTAAGGCGTGGCAAAAAAAACAAATTCAGCCTCCAAAATGCTTTTGAAAGTAGCATTTTCAGAGTACCGATTTTGTTTTTTTTTTTGCCACCATTCTAGAAATGTGATTTCATGACGAATTTTTGCAAGCACTTAAAACTTTTGTCAATGTTTCTACCAACAAAAATTTGGAATTTTTTGAATTTTTTTCGATTTTACTGTTCACCCGAGCTTATATGAGCTCGGGTGCAGAAACTCCACGTCCTGCCAATGTGATGTATGGTGTAACTAAATGTCTTTTACCTTTACTTATAGATCTTTTTAAAAATCTTGTGACATGGTTTTCCCTTTGTTTTATCAACATTTTTTAGTATATAAATTGGTCAAACAAATGTAGTCGTCCGAATAAACATCTGTTTTATAACGATATAAATAAGAGACTTAATCACTCTACATTGCTCATCTATAACTTATTAAATTTTATCAAGAAAAACTTTGGTGGGATTAAATTTTTTCATTGGTACTTTAAAATGTGCAAAGCCAATAATGCACTGCGATTATTTGTTTAAAGTTTTCACAGTTGATCATTTATTAAATAATAATGATTCCGTGAATATGCTCATTCATAGTTTTAATGATAATAGCTACATTACACACACCGCCATGTGTGTATGCCTTTCTCTAGCAACTGTGAGAGATTAGCAGACTTCTTATCGTCCTATGTATGTCCATGTGTGTGTATGGATCTTAGTTGAAGAAAATAAGTTAATAAATACAAACAAAATTGACATACATCCCTCAAACTATGACACCTCACAACACGTGCATAGCACGTGCCATTTACTAGTATATCAAATATACATTTAGTGTTGTCGGCCTTCTTGTCCTCTAAGTATTTGGGGCAGTTCCGCTTTCAGTGACCCTTCCCTTTGCAATAAAAGCACTCAGTCTCAGGCTTGGGTCCATTCTTTGACTTCTTCCCGGCAACTGGCTTATCGGGCGCGGAAACATCTTTGCCGTCCTTCTTGAAGTTCTTCTTACCCTTGCCCTTCTTGAACTTGGTAGTTTTATTGACCATCAACACTTGATGTTCTTTGTTGATTTCTACCTCTACTGACTTTAGCATTGAAAATACTTCAGGAATAGTTTTCACCATCCCCTGCATATTGTAGTTCATCACAAAGCTCTTGTAGCTCGGTGGGAGCGACTGAAGGATTCTGTCAATGACCGCCTCGTCCGGGAGGTTAATGTCCAGCTGGGGCAGGCGGTTGTGCAACCCAGACATTTTGAGTATGTGCTCACTGACAGAATTGTTTTCCTCCATCTTAAAACTATAGAACTTGTCGGAGACCTCATATCTCTCGACCCGGGCATGAGCTTGGAAAACCATTTTCAGCTCCTCGAACATCTCATATGCTCTGTGTTGCTCAAAACGCTTTTGGAGCCCCGGTTCTAAGCTCTAAAGCATGCCACATTGAACGAGGGAGTAATCATCAGTATGTGATTGCCAAGCGTTCATAACGTCTTGGTTCTCTGGGATGGGTGCTTCACCTAGCGATCCTTCTAGGACATATGCTTTCTTGGCAGCTATGAGGATGATCCTCAGGTTCCGGACCCAGTCCGTATAGTTGCTGCCATCATCTTTCAGCTTGGTTTTCTCTAGGAATGCGTTGAAGTTCATGTTGAGATGAGCGTTGGCCATTTGATCTACAAGACATATTTTTCAAAGATTTTAGACTAAGTTCATGATAATTAAGTTCATCTAATCAAATTATTTAATGGACTCCCACTCAGATTTGACATCCCTCTAGTCATCTAAGTGTTACATGATCCGAGTCGACTAGGCCGTGTCTGATCATCACGTGAGACGGACTAGTCATCATCGGTGAACATCTCCATGTTGATCATATCTTCCATACGACTCATGTTCGACCTTTCGGTCTCTGTGTTCCGAGGCCATGTCTGTACATGCTAGGCTCGTCAAGTTAACCCTAAGTGTTTTGCATGTGTAAAACTGTCTTACACCCGTTGTATGTGAACGTAAGGATCTATCATACCCGATCATCACGTGGTGCTTCGAAACGACGAACTTTAGCAACGGTGCACAGTTAGGGGGGACACTTTCTTGAAATTATTATAAGGGATCATCTTATTTACTACTGTCGTTCTAAGTAAACAAGATGCATAAACATAATAAACATCACATGCAATTATATATAGTAGTGACATGATATGGCCAATATCATATAGCTCCTTTGATCTCCGTCTTCGGGGCTCCATGATCATCGTCGTCACCGGCATGACACCATGATCTCCGTCATCATGATCTCCATCATCGTGTCTCCATGAAGTTGCTCGCCAACTATTACTTCTACTACTATGGCTAACGGTTTAGCAATAAAGTAAAGTAATTACATGGCGTTAAATCATTGACACACAGGTCATACAATAATTAAGACAACTCCTATGGCTCCTACCGGTTGTCATACTCATCGACATGCAAGTCGTGATTCCTATTACAAGAACATGATCTCATACATCACAATATATCATTCATCATTCATCACAACTTTTGGCCATATCACATCACATAGCAATTGCTGCAAAAACAAGTTAGACGTCCTATAATTGTTGTTGCATATTTTACGTGGCTGCAATTAGGTTCTAGCAAGAAAGTTTTCTTACCTACGAATAACCACAACGTGATTTTGTCAACTTCTATTTACCCTTCATAAGGACCCTTTTCATCGAATCCGCTCCAACTAAAGTGGGAGAGACAGACACCCGCTAGCCACCTTATGCAACTAGTGCATGTCAGTCAGTGGAACCTGTCTCACGTAAGCGTACGTGTAACGTCGGTCCGGGCCGCTTCATCCCACAATACCGCTGAAGTAAAATAAGACTAGTAGTGGCAAGCAAGTTGACAAGATCTACACCCACAACAGATTTGTGTTCTACTCGTGCAATAGAGAACTACGCATAGACCTAGCTCATGATGCCACTGTTGGGGAACGTTGCATGAAATAAAATAATTCCTACGTTCACCAAGATCAATCTATGAGTTCATCTAGCAACGAGAGAGAGGAGTGCATCTACGTACCCTTGTAGATCGCGTGAGGAAGCGTTCAAGAGAACGGGGTTGAGGGAGTCGTTCTCGTCGTGATCCAAATCACTGGAGATCCTAGCGCCGAATGGACGGCACCTCCGCGTTCAACACACGTACGGTCAGCGTGACATCTCCTCCTTCTTGATCCAGCAAGGGGGAAGGAGAGGTTGATGAAGATCCAACAGCATGACGGCGTGGTGGTGGATGCAGCAGGGCTCCGGCAGGGCTTCGCCAAGCAACTACGGGAGGGAGAGGTGTATCAGGGAGGGGAGGGAGGCGCCAGGGTGTTGGGTGCGGCTGCCCTCCCACCCCCCTCTTTATATAGGGACCCCGGGGGAGCGCCGGCCCTAGAGATGGGATCTCTAGGGGGGGCGGCGGCCAAGGAGGTGGAGTGCCCCCCAAGGCAAGTGGAGGCGCCCCCTCCCTAGGGTTCCCAACCCTAGGCGCAGAGGGGGGCCCAGGGGGGCGCACGAGCCCACTAGGGGCTGGTTCCCCTCCCACTTCAGCCCATGGGGCCCTCCGGGATAGGTGGCCCCACCCGATGGACCCCCGGGACCCTTCCAGTGGTACCGGTACAATACCGGTGGACCCCGAAACTTTCCCGATGGCCGAAACTCGACTTCCCATATATAATTCTTTACCTCCGGACCATTCCGGAACTCCTCGTGATGTCCGGGATCTCATCCGGGACTCTGAACAACTTTCGGTTTGCTGCATACTCATATTCATACAACCCTAGCGTCACCCAACCTTAAGTGTGTAGACCCTACGGGTTCGGGAGACATGTAGACATGACCGAGATGGCTCTCCGGTCAATAACCAACAGCAGGATCTGGATACCCATGTTGGCTCCCACATGCTCCTCGATGATCTCATCGGATGAACCACGATGTCGAGGATTTTGGCAACCCCGTATACAATTCCCTTTGTCAATCGGTACGTTACTTGCCCGAGATTCGATCGTTGGTATCCCAATACCTCGTTCAATCTCGTTACCGGCAAGTCACTTTACTCGTACCGTAATGCATGATCCCGTGACCAGACACTTGGTCACTTTGAGCTCATTATGATGATGCATTACCGAGTGGGCCCAGAGATACCTCTCCGTCATATGGAGTGACAAATCCCAGTCTCAATCTGTGTCAATCCAACAGACACTTTCGGAGATACCTGTAGTGCACCTTTATAGTCACCCAGTTACGTTGTGACGTTTGGTACACCCAAAGCACTCCTACGGTATCTGGGAGTTACACGATCTCATGGTCTAAGGAAAAGATACTTGACATTGGAAAAGCTCTAGCAAACGAACTACACGATCTTTGTGCTATGCTTAGGATTGGGTCTTGTCCATCACATCATTCTCCTAATGATGTGATCCCGTTATCAATGACATCCAATGTCCATAGTCAGAAAACCATGACTATCTGTTGATCAACGAGCTAGTCAACTAGAGGCTCACTAGGGACATGTTGTGGTCTAAGTATTCACACGTGTATTATGATTTCCGGATAATACAATTATAGCATGAATAAAAGACAATTATCATGAACAAGGAAATATAATTATAACCCTTTTATTATTGCCTCTAGGGCATATTTCCAACATTTTTATGTCTATGTCTAACATAGCAGTAGCGCGTTCTCGACTAACCTATTTTGCTAGGTCGTTTACTGATAGCTCGTTTAGCAGTAGCCCATTTTGCTATAGCACGCTACTGCTAAGCCATTCCATCTCCCCCCACTAACCTATCCGATCCAGATCACACACACACACACACACACTCGATCTCCCCCTCAACCCCCGTGCCGCCAGTCCTCCCCCGTTGCCCCTCCTCCGATCTGCGTCGTCATCACCTCATCCTCCTCGTTGGACTCGGTACCGGCCTCCTACTCCGTCCTCCCTCCACTTGCCGCTGGCTGACCCCTCCTCGCTCCTCCTTCCTCCTCCATCCTCCATCCACTCACCGCCGGCCATCCCCTCCTCGCTCCGCCTTCCTCCTCCGTCCTACTCTCTTCTCCCTCCTCGAGTCGCCCCTCCTTCTCCCTCCTCCCTGCTACATTTTGATTTAGTAGGCTAGTTCATATGCAACATTCTGATTTAGTTGATATGATTCAGTTGATTTAGTAGGCTAGTTGATTTAGTTGATTTAGAACATTTTGATTTAGTTGATTTAGTAGGCTAGTTGATTTAGTTGATTTAGAACATTTTGATTTAGTTGATTTAGTATGCTAGTGGATTTAGTATGCTAGTTGATTTAGTTGATTCAGTATGCATGATTTTATTGTTATTTTTTTGGCAATAGGTGCCACCGAAATGCTTTGGTACGTGGTACCTTGTCATCTAATATGTTATTGGATCTTAGGATTATAATTGTCCATAAAATTGCTTCTCGCGGAAGAACCAAAAATATCACATGCTACTGTTTTTCTTTCCTATGAAGTGAATCATTAATCCTTTGCTCATATTGCTTTAGGAAAATGGCACCACCACCACCACCACCACTATGTCGACTGTGCAAGTCAAGGCGCGCCAGCAGCCTTGCAACTGGCAAGCTGTTCGGCATCTACTTCTAGCCGAGTTTTCGTCATGCGGCGGTAAGAAATTAGATGAAATGTAACAACTATTTTATTTTTAGTGTTGGCATTACTGCATTGTGTCATTTTTCTTTTCTTACGCAGATCGTCCCATGCAATGTGAGGTTCACATTCAACAAGCTGACAAGAGACACTGTGACATTTGAGGCTCCTGGGGGGCCGTACACTATGGAGGTCGAGAAAGGACGCAATATGTCGCAGATTGGAGGAGATGGATGGGCCCGTTTCCTCGACCGCTTGCGTCTTACTGGTGGTGAGTTGATCAGCTTCTCCTTCAGAGCAGAAAGACCCAAGTTGGCTGTCATTTATCTCAACCTGGTGGAAGATGATGAAGATGACGAAGATGATGAAGATGACGAAGATGATGCAGATGAAGAAGATGATGAAGATAATGAGGACCCACTCGATGAAGATGATGAGAACCCACTTCATGAAGCCATCGTAGCTCAAAGAATGAGGCCGAGTGAGGAGGAGGTATGCAACCTATGGGACATAATTCCACCACGTGCTGACTTTGTTGGGGTGCCATTTGTGACCCGCCTGACAAGTACCATGGTCGATCGACATGATATGGTATGTTATACTTACAAATGCAAATTATCCGATGATATGCTTAGTGTAGAGTCCAATGATATGTTGTGTGGAATCTAGTCGATGATATGCTTTAGTGTAGAGTCTGATCACATGCTTATTAGTGTAGAATCCAAGGAACTATTAATAGTGTAGATAATCCATATATATTTATTAGTAGAATTCATGATTAATTAGTACAAATGCGTAGTACTATGTCTTTTGATAGTGTAGAAATCGAGACTTAATAGAAATATATTTGCAAGAGTATGTGTGAGGCTATTTATTAGTTGATATTTTTTTCCTTATTCAGAAATTGCCAAAGAACCTATCTGTGAGTTGTGGTATCGCGCCTGATGAAGAAGGCTCAGCTGGACTATGCCTTACCGCAAGGGGCTCCGTCACCACCTGTACTTACCGCATGGACACAGACGGTCGCACACACTTAAACTCGGTTGGGTGGAAGAGATTCCTCGTTGGAAAGAATCTTCGTGTTGGACAGGACATCCTAATTACTATCAGGAACACCCACCGCCCAGGCTTGAGGATGATGATCATCGTCGATATCATCTAGAACTACATATGTGTGTGTGGCTATATCATCTAGAACTACATATGATGATCATCGTCAATATCATGTAGAACTACATATGATGATCGTCGTTGATATCATCTAGATCTAATATGATGATCGTCGTCGATGTCACCTTGTACTGCTTGAGGATGCATGTTGAGTATATATGAAATTGTTATCTAGTACTCCCTCGGTTCCAAATTACTCGTCGTGGTTTTAGTTTGAACTAAAACCACGACGAGTAATTTGGAACCGAGGGAGTACTACCTAGTACCTATAATGCTTTATGAAATTGATATCTAGTAGTACCTAGTATCTGGAAATTGCAGTTTATTGAAGCTGGAATGGGGAAATGGTGAAAGATATAACAGTAGCGCGGGATCAGGAAATCGCTACAGCTAACTAATAGTAGCGCGTTCCGAAAATGCGCTGCTGATATAGTCAATAGTAGTAGCGCGGGTACAGACAGCGCTACTACTAACAGTTAGCTGTAGCGCCTTATTGGTAGCGCGGGTGCCCGCGCTGCTGATAGCCTCAAAACCCGCGCTACTACTAGGGTTTTCCCTAGTAGTGTATTCTTCACTGATGAAGTATATGAGTTCGTAAGTTGCACTAATTCATCTGCAGGATGATCAACCCAAAGCGAACGAGTGGGTCCTCAATAGTGGATGTACAAATCACATGACTGGTGACAAGAATCTATTGGTGGATGCTCCTTTATCACCATCACATCTGAAGCATATCATCTTCGCAGACAAAGGCAAAAGTCAGTTATTGGGTCTAGGTAAGGTTGCGGTCTCAAAGGATCGACACATGGACAAAGTCATGCTTGTCGAGTCCTTACGATACAACCTCATGTCTGTCTTAATCCTTTGTGATCTCGATATGGTTGTTGTCTTTGGAAGATATCGTTGTGTTGTGATCATGGAAGCTGACCATTCAAAAGTCTTCGAAGGCTTTAGGAGAGGAGACTTGTATATTGTTGATTTCTCTATAGGACCACAACCAGCTATGTGCTTACTTGCAAAAGCTTCAGAAGGCTGGCTATGGCATTGACGACTTGGTCATGCTGGCATGAGGAATCTGCACACGCTCGCGAAGAAGAAGCATGTCATTGGCATTGAGAATGTCAAATTCCTCAAAGATCACTTATGCGGAGCTTGTGAAGCTCGAAAGATGACAAAGGCCAAGCATCCAGCGAAGACTGTCATGACTACCACTCGACCATTTGAATTGCTTCACATGGATCTCTTTGTCCTAACCATTATTCTGCAATTCTAAATGATGCATCTCAATATGGCTTTGTTATTGTTGATGATTATTCTCGTTACACATGGGTGCACATTGTCACTTACAAACATGAAGTGCAGGAAGTCTTCAAACGATTTTCCTCCAGGGCTTCAACCAACTTTGGTGAATTGACAATGGGATCGAGTTCAAGAATTCCGGTCTTGATGGCTATCTTGACGAACTTGGTATTACTCATGAGTTATCTGCTCCTTATACTCCTCAGCAGAATGGCATCGTGGAGCGCAAGAACAGAACCCTCGCTGAAATGGCTCGCACTATGCTTGATGAATACAAGACGCCTCGTTGCTTCTGGATTGAGGCAATTGATACTGCGTGCCACGTCATCAATAGGGTATATCTTCACAAATTCTTCAAGAAAACTGCTTATGAACTCCTCATTGACAAAAAACCCAATGTGAGTTATTTCAAAGTCTTCGGTGCTAAATGTTGGATTAGAGATCCTCATCACACTTCCAAATTCTCACCGAAAGCACATGAAGGTTTTATGCTTGGTTATGGAAAGGACTCGCAGACCTACAGAGTCTTCAACAGCGTTCTTCACAAAGTTGTTGAAACTGTAGATGTGCAGTTCGATGAAACTAATGGCTCGCAAAGAGAGAACCTACCTTCTGTGATAGACGAACCAGCACCTGAGGATTCTATCAAGTTCAAGGCTACTGAGGATGTCATCCCTACCGAAGAATCTGCTGAATAATTCATTCCGGATTGTGATGATCGCCGGGCTGGCGCACCTGAAGAAAATGGTGCTGAAGAAAATGCTACTGAAGGGAATGCTGATCAAATTCCTCGAAGACAACGCACTCATCCTCGCATTGCTAACGAAGTGCAAATCGAGAAGATCATTGATGACATTGAAGCACCAGGTCCTCTCACACGCTCAAAATCTTCACATTTATCTAACTTTTGTGGGCACTTTTCTTTTGTCTCTATATCAGAGCCCACTAAGGTAGATGAAGCATTTCTGGAGCCTGAGTGGATTCAAGCTATGCAAGAAGAATTACATCAGTTCGAGCTCAACAACGTCTGGGAACTGGTCAAACGTCCAGATCCTCGCAAGCACAACATCATTGGCACAAAATGGATCTACCGCAACAAGAAAGATGAAAATGGCCTTGTGGTGAGGAATAAGGCACGGCTTGTAGCTCAAGGCTACACACAGGTTAATTGATTTCGATGAAACTTTTGCACCTATTGCTAAACTTGAGGCTATTTGCATATTACTTGCTTATGCTAACCATCATAATATCACTTTATATCAAATGGATGTGAAAAGTGCATTCCTCAATGGTAAGCTTGAGGAAGAAGTATATGTTGCTCAACCCCTAGGTTTTGAAGATCCAAAGAATACCGACAAAGTCTTCAGACTCAACAAGGCCATGTATGGCCTCAAGCAAGCCCCTCGGGCGTGGTATGATACTTTGAAGGAATTCCTCATGAAGAAAGGCTTCAAACCCGGTTCACTCAACCCAACTCTTTTCACAAAATCTTATGATGATGAATTGTTTGTGTGCCAAATATATGTTGATGGTATTATCTTTGGCTGTACTGATCAATGTTATAGTGATGAATTTGCCTATATGATGAGTGAAGAATATCAAATGTCTATGATGGGAGAACTGAAATTCTTTTTAGGTCTTCAAATTCGTCAACAGCGCAATGGCATATTCATATCTCAGGAGAAATACCTCAAAGATGTATTGAGGAAATTCGGCATGCAAGACTGCAAAGGGGTCAAAATTCCAATGCCCACAAATGGCCATCTATGTACTGATGAAAATGGTCAAGACTTCGATCAAAAGGTAAACCGCTCCATGATTGGCTCTTTATTGTACCTATGTGCATCTAGGCCAGATATTATGCTTAGTGTTTGCATGTGTGTCCGATTTCAAGCTACACTGAAGGAATCACACCATAAGGTTGTGAAGCATATTCTTCGATATCTAGCTCACACACCAACACTTGGATTATGGTATGCCGAGGGCTCTTCATTTGATCTCATTGGATATTCAGACTCTGACTATGCTGGCGATCGCGTGGACCGCAAGTCAACGTCAGGCACATGCCATTTCCTCGAACGATCTTTGGTCTGTTGGTCCTTGAAGAAACAGAATTGCGTATCACTCTCCACTGCAGAAGCTGAGTACATTGCTGCTGGTTCTTGATGTGCTCAATTACTATGGATGAAGCAAACACTCAAGGACTATGGCATCAACGCGAAGAATGTGCCTCTCTACTGCAACAATGAGAGTGCTATCAAGATTTCTCGCAACCCAGTTCAGCACTCGAAGACAAAGCACATCCAGATTCGTCATCATTTTCTTCGTGATCATGTGTTGAAGGGTGATATCTCCATCTGCCATGCAAGCACTGAAGATCAACCGGCCGATATCTTCACTAAGCCCTTGGATGAGAAGAGATTTAACAAGTTGCGGTGTGATCTAAATATCATAGAATCTTCGAATGTTCTCTGAAATGGACACTCATCCTAACACTTATGTTGACTTGATGACTTAGATGCGCAACACACGAAGTAACATTTTTCTTCAATCAATGAAGACTAACCCACTAAGTGTGAAGAAATTAACGAAGAAATTGACTCTCAGAGCCCTACGACAATTGTACGCGGTGTCTGAAGTCAGCTTTCCTATACGGTGGGTTACGCCACCACAAAAAGTTGAAAATCTTAAAATTTGAGTTTTTCCTCAGTTTTTGAAATTCCTCAGTTTTTCAAATTCTTCAACTTGCAATGTCTTCACTGTTTCTATCGTTTTTCTTCATTGAATATATATATATATATAGGGAAAATCCATCCTACCACCCGGTGGTAGTTACCCCACATGTCTCATATACTACCATGTGGTACTATATATATTGTTTTATTATTTTAAATATGTTCATATACTATATCTAAGATATTTCAAAGCAAGTTACATGAAAAAATTGCATATGAGCCCATAGTTTTGTTATATTTGTAAAATATGTATATATGTGCACGTAAAAATGAGCATACTCAAAAAATTATGCATACTACCTAAAAATTAGTATATATACTACCTAATCATTGTTATATACTATATTCTACACGTACATACTCTCAGTTCCGATAGATACTACATACAACATACAAAACGCAAGTGGTGGTAAGTACCACTGCTTGTAGGATATATATATATATATATATATATATATATATATATATATATGTATATATATATGAGTTTGTGTCCTCTATAGCATTCACTTATTGCTAATTCTTCAAGTTGACTGTTTCTGCTAATTAGTGAATGTGAACGGACCCTTCCCCCTCTGTGCTAAACTCAACCTAATCTTTTCACAAATTCTTCATGTGCGTTCTAATTTGAAACTCATTCAAAATCTTTACTGTGTCCTTGACAGCTGAAGAAATTGCGAACGGAACTTTAACTGATCTTATCTGAATTTTCGGCTTTGTCGCTCAAACCGTCTCGCGTCCCACGACAATACTTATCTATTAATCCACAATCCTACAAGATCACCACCTCACAGTACGTGGATGACACATGTCACGTGAATGAGAAGGGCCAGGGGCACATTCGTCCGAAATCTTCGGGCATACAGTTTTTCACTGCCACTATAAATACCCCTGCCTCTTCCTCACTTCACTTTTACTTCGCTCGATCTCACTCCCGCTCGAGCTTCCAAACCCTAGAGCCACCGCTACTTCATTGTCGCTGGTGAGGAAGAGCTTCACTGCCTCGACCTCGTTGCCGTCGTACTCGCGCCGGTTGCGGATTTATTCACTCCGTCGCCGCCGTAGCTGTCTTCCTCTGCCGAGTTAGGGCGTGGAAGATCTGAACGGACGAACTTCACTTCTACACTTCCCATTTCGTCATGTTCTTCATCAAGGGGTAATTAAAAGTTACTTTTACTGCCCGCTTTGATTGATGTGTTTTTCTTGAAAATCTTCAAAGGTGTTTATTCTTCAGAACTTCACACACTAAACACCTCACATGTTATCTGTTCTTGATTCGTTTCTCTAAGCAATGATTTTCTTCAAGATTCCTCAATTGTGTGGATTTTCAAATCTATACAACTCTGGAACCTAAGATTGAGAACGCTTAGTGAAATTCTTCAAGACTCATCTGGTCAAATTCCTCAAACCTATTCTTTTTGAAAATCTTCTGAGAACGCATATGACCTCTCCAAATTCCTCGCAACTATACTCTGTTCACAGGTACACATGTCCGCTGCTGAATCACTAGGTACTCATCAACTTAACTCATTTGCAGCGTTCCTCGAAGAAAAGTTGCATACCTCTTTAGAAACTTCAGTTGTTCATATTCCTCAGCTGAAGAAAATGGGTGATGGTAAGAAGCCACAAAAGGGAGGAAAGAGGCCTGAGGTCAATACTGCGTTTGAAATCCCTGAGGACATTTATGCTGGATACTGCACTCCTGATGAGGCCAAGTTTGGCATGGAGGACAAGAATCAGCGCAAGGTGCGCATACAACGGATAGAGAGGAGATGGGCACGAGAATGGAGGGAGTACAGGTATGTTACTCCCAAGTACATGAAGAAATTCTCTCTCAACCCTCCATGCTCAAGACCTCCATTGGCACCTGGCCAACTGGCAGGTCCCACCAGCCTCAAGCGCGGTGAGGACTATACTGATGAATGGGCAAGGCGCCAGGCCAAACTGGCCAAACAAGCAAAGGAAGTAGTGAGGAAATTCAATGAAGACTCTGCTGCTGCTACCGCTGCTGAGGCCTCTGCTAGTAAGCCCAGGAAGGCGATGCCTAAGAAGCCTGCTCATAAGTCAAGCGCTTCTTCTTCAATGCCCTGACGGCCAAGCTCCTCAGCAATGCCCTCAAGGCTAGAATCTTCAAAGCCCTCACGGCCAATTCCTCAGTCTGCTCCTCCTCCTCCAAAGTTCTCAGTTCCTCCGACAAAGTATTTAGCTGCTCCGACCAAATCCTCGGCACCTGTGCATCTCGCCACATGCCAAACGATGATTGGCATCTCAATTGCCTCTAGAGCATCAGCAAGATCCATTGCTGCACCAAGTTCCTCAGCTGGCCCATCTCTGCTTAAGAAAAAGGCCACTGCTGGACGAGGCCTTCGACCAAGTCCTCACAACAAGCAGGTCACCTTCCAAATCCCCTCTGATGACGATGATGCTGATGATGAATAACTTGCCGAAATCATCAAAGACGGGCAAGCCAGGGCCACAAGAGCCAAAGGCAGCAATGTGCCACTACTACTGCATCCAAAGTTGATCCTCGAATTCATTGACTTATGGCACAAAGACCCTAACACACCTCTGCCAGAGATGAACCTCACCCCTGGTCAAAGTCATGTTCTGACTCACTTCATTGAGGAAGAGAAGTTGAAATATGAACAAGGCCGAAAACTTAAGAAAGCGCAGTATAAGAAACAGCGCTACCTCGAGGACAATGTCCTCACTCTTACCCCTGAACAACTCATTGCTTTGCAAGCTGAAATCAAGCAACTGAGTGATGATTTCAATCGGTACTATGCTGATTAGAAGGGAGCAAAGGTTTGGTTCATAAATTTGGCAAAGACATTTACTTCAACTGCTACTGCTCCTGTGCACGTTGAAATTCCTCAAGCTGAAGCATCTGCTTAGCCTACTGAAGAACATGCCAGCACCGCTGATGTCAGTCAGGCTGCTGAAGAAAATGAGAGTACCAGGGCTGATGACTCCATTCCAGCCACTAAAGAAATTGCCAGGGCATCCACCAGTGGTGCGTCTGAAGAAAATGAAGAAGTCAGGGCAACTGCAACAGTTGCGCCTGAAGAAACTGAACCCAAGTCCTCTGCACCTCCTGCGCCTACACTTGCTCCTATCCTTCCATCTGCCCTACATGTGAAGAAGACCAAGGCTGCAGAGCGTGCAGCAACGAAAAAGAGGAAGGCATCAGCTTCATCAGATTCTTCAGCTCCGAAGAAAATGAAGCCTCTGACCAGTTCAACTGAAAATCCAATTGATGTCGTTCCTGTCTCTTACATGCCATCAAAGGACCTTGTTCCTTTTGGTGACGATTATGTGATTCCCGAGGAATCCGATGAAGAAACTCCTTCTACTGCTTCCACAGAGCAGTTGGGTGAAGAAATTGAAGTGGATAGAATCCCTTCAACCCCAGTTGTTTCCTCACCTATGCCCCAGTTCACTACTGAAGAGGCAGGTGTTGAAGAAATGGAAGATGAGGATGTGGACACCGGCTATACCACACCTATACTGAATGATGACTTTTGGGAAAATCAGCACCCCAACTCTCCGTTGTTCACTCCTCTCCAATCAATTCCTCAGTCTCCTGCTGCTACTGAAGTGCAAATGGGATCTGATGAACATCGTGCAACCCCGTCCGTCCATGTAGAAATTCCAGCCACTAGTGCTGAAGAAAATGTGAATGAAGAATTGATGACCTAGGCTGCAGCTGCAGAAGAGCCTGATGTTCCTCAGCATGAGGAACCTGAGATTGCGATTCCTGAGGTGGTAATGCAAATAACCGACACCCCTCAACCCAAGCCAAAGAGTCCCTTCTCCAAGAAGCCAAAATTCAAGGCTAATGATTTCTTCGGCGAGCGTGTGTTCTTAACTGAATTCATCCCATTTAACAATGCTCGTCTTAGAAGGAAGCATTTCTGGACTGCCAGCCAGGCCAACTTCTATTCCTCAGTCCTCTTCGACAAGGACAAAGTCTTCGACCACCAGCACATTCCTCACGTGGACATGGAATCCATGACTTGCTTCATGCTAGTCCTCAGTATGCTTCACGATGCAGGTCTGCTTAACTTTTGCACTGACATTGTTAACTGGAATGAAGAGCTAATTCTTCAATTCTATGTGATGTTGCATATCATTGGTGAAGCAAATGACATCAACTCCTGGGTGTTGGACTGGATGACCGAAAACACTCATTACAAGGCACCAGCCTCTGAATTGCTTCGTGCCTTGCCAATCAGTCCTCCACCAGAAGGTGCTCTTTGTCTGTATGATGAGCCTGAACTCACTGATCACTATATGCAAGTGCTCATGAAGCCGCTGAAGCCTGGACAAGCCCAAAGAACCAAATTCCTCGTGAAGGAATTGTTTTATGTGCCAAGGACCATCTATCGCATTCTGACGAAGACTTTAGTCCAATCAAAGGTCAACTCATCTGATGAAGAAATTGTTGGAATGATGAAGAATATGCTATTCAACATCATGCACGGTATCCCTATCAATTACCACGATTTCTTCATGAGGACCCTTGCAAATGTTGCACTTTCCCCGTTTGAGCTGAAGCCTTATGCTCCATGGATCATGAGATTCCTCAGAACAAGGTCTTCGCTCAACTACAAGGCTAACACTCTCAACCATGGCAGCTACTTGCCCCCGATTGAAGTCCTCAAACGGACATATTATTCAGCTGAAGAAAAGGGCAAGGCACCTGCTGTTATCGATGAAGGCAATTGTCCATTGGATGGTCAGTTCCACAAAGCTGCATCTTACTCCACCAATGATGACTCTGCCACACATGATTCTGCTGCCAATGCTCCCAAGTCAAGTCCTCAAGCTACTGCTCCTTGCGTAATGACTGACCGAGCTGCTTCTAAGGCTTCACCAGAAGGTGGATCGCAACCATAAATGGGTTAAGCGTCAGTTTGGCTCTATTCTTCACAACATGACCTCTACACATAATGCCGTGAAGAAAAACCATTACTACCTCCAGAAGTGTTTGATCGCACCTGGGCTATCCTGTCACATCTATATGGTGAAGAAGATCTGAAGCAAATGGGATTCAAAGAAGACTTTGACTGGTTTGCTCCTCTGCCGAAAAAGCTCGAGAAGGTCAAGGTTCCTCCCTTGGTCGCAAGTTCATATTCTTCATCCCGCCACACGGACGAGTACGAAGACTTGGACAACACTGCAGCAGGCCCTACATCGACTCAAGACCCCAATAATGCTGGCGCTCCTCCCTCTTCATGATATTCTTCAGGGGCGTTAGACCTCATTTTCAACCCTTTTGGTCATTCGATGACAAATGGGGAGAAATTTGAGTTAGTCTTCAAGCAGGTCTATTCTATATGGGCGTTGTTTTTGATAAGTTACAACTCTCGTTCTTCTGATGACTTTGCTGGATCGAGTCGTAATCTTAAATTCTATGGTGGCCTGATACTTTTGCTGAGTTCTTCTGCATGCTTATTCCTCATTAATGTTAATGCACGCATGTTGAATTACATCAGTCACCATATTTCATCATGCATTTCAAATTCTTCATATTATATGTCAAATGTGTGTGTGAATTACAAGATATAGGGGGAGATCTCCATGATTATACTCTTCAAGTGTGCATTGCCTCAAAAGCAAATTTCTCACCATTCACATCTTCAGGGGGAGTTCTTCTATATCTTGCAATCAAATTCCTCAATATCAGTATTTACACTTCATATGTTTATCCCCGTTGAAAACTTAACCTATATTGTCATCAATCACCAAAAAGGGGGAGATTGTAAGTGCATCTAGTGCCCCTTAGTGATTTTGGTGTATTGAAGACTTATAGGTTAACGACGCGTTTGTAAGTGTACACAGGTCTATAAGTCTATGAGGAGTTTGATATTTTCAGAGAAAGTCGACCCTTAAAAATGAAGTTCTTCGACTGAAGACTTTGGATTTCTGAAGACTTTGAAAGTGAAGAAATTGGTGTGACCTTGAAGACTTGGTAATCATTCGAGGAACATGAAGCATGAAGAGTCTTGTTTTTACTGTTTCACTTTCTCTTTCTTGAGTAATAGGAAACACCGTACTGTTAAAGGGGGTCGAGGAAATACTAAGGAAAAATTTGCATGTGATGCTCATCTCAAAATCCTACACCTACCAATCCCTTCGAGTGAAGACATTGGAAATCTCACGCAGTTCAGTCATATTCTTCAGTGACAGAGATGAAGTTCTTCTGGTCTCTGAGGAATTTGTTCTAACTGAGGAGTTAGGAATTCACTAGTGCGGATTGCCTACAAAGTGACGAACATGATTGCCCTGAGGTATTTGAGAGTCAAATATTCCAACCGTTGTTGTGCTACGCGCCAGCTATCCCAAAATATCTACCCACCTAACGGTCATATCAGACAAGGGCATTTATGTCTTATCATGTCGGGCTGCTCCCTGGATATAAATAGCCGCCCCCTACAACCACTAGTTGGTTGGCTGCTCCGAAAGAAACTGACACTTGTCATTTGAGAGCAACCCATCCTCCAAGGACTTTGAGCGAAAATCATCAAGTGAGGAAATCCCAAACCCAAACCTACAAAACCCCAAAGTGATTGAGCATTGCTGAAGAGATTGATCCTGTGTGGATCCGACGCTTGTTTCCTTTGAAGATTGTGCTTCTTCCAGACGGTTAGGCATCAAGGTCTAGAGCATCCAATAGGAATTGTGGATAGCCTAGTGACCGAGTTTGTGAAGGTTCGGAAGTCACCTGCAGACTTACCACGAGTGATTGGGCAAGGTCTGTGTGACTTTAGCTGAATTGTTATTGAATAATATGTTGACTAATGAAAATAATTGGACTACTCCTGAGCCTATTCCTAAACCAACTCCGAAGAAGAGGGGTGTTCTATTTCTCAGTGCTAAAGATATGCAAGAGGCAGGGAAATCAATGAAAGAAAAAGGTATTAAAGCTGAACATGTTAAAAATTTACCTCCTATTGAAGAAATACATGGTCTTAATATACCGCTTGTTGAAGAAACACATCGTCTTGATAACCCGACACAGGTAGTGAAGGTAAATTCTCTCTACAGATATGATAAAGTTGAAATACCGTCTACTAAATTTGCTAGCCAGTGCTTAGATGAGTTTGATGATTTTATGGATAAACAAGAAAATTTCAGTGAGTATGTTAGTAGACAATTGAAAAATAATGCTTATATGATTGGACTCTTGAGTGATTATATGTCTAGAGTTAAGGGTGAACTTAAACTCACTAGTAAACATGTTTCTATGGTCACCACTCAAGCTGAACAAGTAGTTAAGGCTCAGAATGAATTACTAGATGAATTAAATAATAAACATGATTTTGTTGTTAGAGTGGCTACTAGAACTGGTAGAATGACTCAGGAACCTTTCTATCCTGAAGGCCACCATAAGAGGATTGAACAAGATTCTCAGAATAATAACCTAGATGCTCCTAGTTCTTCTAGAAAGAAAAAGAAAAATGATAGAACTTTGCATACTTCTAGTGAACCTAATGTAGAAACACCTGAGAATCCTAATGATACTTCTATTTCTGATGCTGAAACACAATCTGGAGACGAACATGAACCTAATGATAATATTAATAATGACGCTCATGAAGATGCTCAACCTAATAATAACAATGATATAGAAATTGAACCTGATGTTAATCTTGATAACCCGCAATCAAGAAATCAATGATATGATAAGAGAGACTTTGTTGCTAGGAGACATGGTAGGGAAAGAGAACCATGGGTTCAGAAACCCATGCCTTTTCCTCCTAAACCATCCAAGAAAAAGGATGATGAGGACTTTGAGCGTTTTGCTGAAATGATTAGACCAATTTTCTTACGCATGCGCTTAATTGATATGCTTAAAACAAACCCTTATGGTAAATACATGAAAGATATCATTACTAATAAAAGGAAAATACCTGAAGTTGAAATCTCCACCATGCTTGCCAACTATACCTTTAAGGGTGGAATACCTAAGAAACTTGGTGATCCCGGAGTGCCCACTATACCTTGCTCCATAAAAAGAAATTATGTTAAAACTACTTTATGTGATTTAGGAGCCGGTGTTAGTGTTATGCCTCTTTTCTTGTACCGTAGACTTGAATTAAGTAAGTTGACACATACTGAGATATCTTTGCAAATGGCTGATAAATCAACTGCTATACCTGTCGGCATTTGTGAGGACATGCCTGTTGTTGTTGCGAATGTTACTATCTTAACACACTTTGTCATTCTTGATATTCCTGAGGACGACAATATGTCGATTATCCTTGGTAGACCCTTTTTAAATACTGCAGGTGTTGTTATTGATTGCAACAAAGGCAATGTCACCTTTCATGTTAATGGAAATGAGCATACGGTATGCTTTCCGAGGAAACAACCTCAAGTTCACAGCATAAATTCTATTGGTAAAATTCCATCAATAATTATTGGAGGTTTTGAATTCCCTCTTCCTACTGCAAAGAAAAAGTATGATATTCTTATTATTGGGGATGTTGATATCCCCGTTGAGGTAACCTAGTGTCACTTCGAAATTTCTCCGGTTTCATGTGATTCGGAATGAGTTTGTTAACAAGACTTGATCAACCTTGTTAGTGGATTCCTTTTGATGATCATGAGATGGATGAAACTAGAAGGCACCACCTTATGTACCATCTCTTTACTTCCTGTTACTTAGAATAAATAAAGTAGAAATAGTATATTTTGCCTATTTTCTGAATTATCCATGCAATAAAAAATATCCCGAAAATAAAAGTTCTCCAAATGCCATGCCAATTTAATATGATTTTTTCTGAAATATTTGAGAATATTTGGCACTGAGAACATCTCAGGGGGAGCAAGCACCTGGCCACAAGGGTCCAGGGCGCACCCACTCCTACAGGGCACGCCCCCTGTCTCGTGGGCCCACGGTGGCTCCCCTCCACTTACTCCTACACCCACACACTCCATCTTCCTGCAAAAAAAATCACCATCCAGCTCAAGCATGAGTTCCAGCTCGTTTTGCTGCGATTTTCGATATCCTTGCTCAAAGCTCCATTCACAAAACTGCTTATGGAGATTGTTACTTGGTATGTGACTCCTCCAATTATCCAATTAGTTTTTGTTCTAGTGCTTTATTCATTGCAAATTCTTGCTGCTTTGGTGACCCTGTTCTTGAGTTTGCATGTTAAATTTATGAGGTCCCAAGTAATTCTAATGCATGATATAGGCTCTAGGCACTTGTGGGAGTAGTTGCTATCAATCATGTTGAGTTTGTTTTACTTTTATTTTGAAGTTACTAAAAATTTCAGAAATATTGCAGAAAAAGAAATATGTTCAGGAAAATGTACCAAGGTGGTTCTTCAAGAAAGAAAGGACCCAGGCTCGCGATACGTGAGCTGGACGACAAACCACTGAGGGAAGCTGACGTACGGCCTTGTGAATGGCCGTCAGAGCTGTTTATGCTTGCAGCGGGTATCAAGGATGAATTTGATGCATATGTGCGTAATGCCGACCTTGAGGCATTCATGCAAGATAAGTGCCCGCAATACCGATATTTAACTGATTCATTCATGAGAAGGTTTAAATTTACATCCTCGCGCAATTCTCAAAGTGTCCTATTTGATATTTATGATAAATCATATACCATGGACTTAGAAGATTTTACTACTGCTTGCAAACTCCCGCAGTGGGGAAGTGTTAATGAACCTAGTAAATCTAAATATAAAGACTTTCTAGCTAGTATCACTGTGGGAGAATCTAGGGACATAGCACAAGCTACCAGGGAGCATTCATTTTCCTTCTATATATTATTTTGCTCTCTTCATTGGTAGATGTATTAATGGTAAAGATGAAGCATGTCACATGTGTGTCCTTGATCTTTGTGTTCTCAAGAGTGCTATATTAGGTGATAAACAATACAATTTGGGGGCAATTGTTGCACGTAGGTTGCATCATAATGGTTTAGCTGGAGACTTTTTCGGAGGAATTTATGCAACCCGTGTGGCTAATTATCTTGAGATACCTATACATGAAAATGACACGGAGTTGCCTCCTGCTTATTTAGATCATAATGCCATGCTTAGTCATCATTTTCTTGAGAGGAATGAACAATTCTTCCAATATCGACTATTCTTTGACAGACGTCGTGCTATTCATATTACGCTCCCTGCTCCTACCCTTTTTGATTATCAGGAAAAATGAAGATATGTTGTCACCAGGGAAGAGGCAAATGAGTACGAGAGAAGAGCGGAGGCGGCCCGCCGTCAGGCTGCAGCCGAGGAGGCAATGGCTGCTGCATCTCAGTACGACCCCAGCTACAAATACAGATATCAGCTAGGCTACCCATGGCCATAAACCAACTTAGGCCAAAAGCCTAAACTTGGGGGAGTACGTATTTCCCACCAACTTTACATTCATGTTCACACATTATTCTAGTTGTCGGTGCTCATACTCTTTCATTGTACTATACATGCTAGTTCAATTTCTTTTTCTAGTTTTCTTCTTGTGTGTTTGATAAACCTTAAGAAAACCCAAAAAAATTAGTTAGTTTAATTTCCATGCCTGTAGTAGAAATAATTAAAAGAAAATCGAAAAGGATTTTTCGTTCTTCTTTTGCTTGTTGGGAGCTATCCGTGTAAATAGTTTTATTTCTTTTCTTTTCTTTGGGGGTCAAGAGTAGAAGACCATAATGAAAATGTCTAGTGGCTCTTATATGCATGATTGTTGATTTAACTAAGAGCCCATATTACTTTGTCTTCTCTCTTGAATTGAATGCTTGCAGATTCCTACTTAGTCCAATGCACGTGCACTCTTATTATTATACACACCATTCGGTCGTGCAAGTGAAAGGCAATAATGATGATATATGATGGACTGATTGAGAAGAGAGAAGCTGGTATGAACTCGACCTCTCTTGTTTTTTGTAAATATGATGAGTTCATCGTTCCTGATTCCTTCTATTATGAATAAACATGTTTGCAATGAAAATTAGAGATTATAGTTGCTTATGTCATGTTTAATTAGCTGGGAGCTTATAATGGTTTACCTTCTGTACCAACATGCTATTAAAATGGTTGTGATGTGGTATGATAGGGTGGTATCCTCCTTTGAATGCATTGAGTGACTCGACTTGGCACATTTTCACGCATGTAGTTGAAACAAAAATCAACATAGCCTTCACGATATTTATGTTCATGGTTGATTATATCCTACTCATGCTTGCACTCGGTGTTGATTAATTTTAATGCATGTTCATGACTGTTGTCGCTCTCTCAGTTGGTCGCTTCCCAGTCTTTTGCTAGCCTTCACTTGTACTAAGCGGCAATACTGCTTGTGCGTCCAAATTCCATGAACCCCAAATTTATTCCATATGAGTCCACCATTCCTTCCTATATGCGGTATTTACCTGCCATTCCAAGTAAATTTGTATGTGCCAAACTCCAAACCTTCAAATGAAATTCTGTTTTGTATGCTCGAGCAGCTCATGTATCAACTAAGGATGTCTGTATCTTCGATGCTAGGTTGGTTATTCTCAAGAGGAGTGGACTCCGCTCCTCATTCACGAGAAAACGGTTGGTAACCGGGATGCCCAGTCCCATGATCAGAAAGATCAAAGCAAATCAAAATAATTAAACAAAACTCCCCCAAGATTGTTGTTAGTTGGAGGCACTCGTTGTTTCGAGCAAGCCATGGATTGATGTTTGTTGGTGGTGGGGGAGTATAAACTTTACCATTCTGTTTGGGAACTGCCTATAATGTATGTAGCATGGAAGATATCGAGATCTCATAGTTGTTACGTTGACAGTGAAAGTATACCGCTCAAAATGTTTTCCTCTCTATTTCAAAATCGAGCTCTGGCACCTCTACAAATCCCTGCTTCCCTCCGCGAAGGGCCTATCTATTTACTTTTTGTTGAGTTATCACCCTCTTATTATAAAGCACCCGCTGGAGAGCACACTGTCATTTGCATGCATTACTATTAGTTTATATCGGATATGACTTGACTGGATCTCTTTTACCATGAATTACAATGTTTAGTCAGTCCTTGATCTTTAAAGGTGATCTGCATTTATATTTTGCGGTCTCAGAAAGGGCTAGCGAGATACCATCTTGTTATATCATATTATGATTGTTTTGAGAAAGTGTTGTCATCCGAGTTTTATTATTATTGCTCGCTAGCTGATTATGCCATTGATATGAGTAAACATGAGACCTAAGTGTTATTGTCAATATGGTTAGTTCATAATCTTTGCTGAAAACTTGAATGCTGGCTTTACATATTTACAACAACAAGAGCAAATAGAGTTTGTAAAAGTTTTTCTTTATCACTTTCAGTTTGTCAACTGAATTGCTTGAGGACAAGCAAAAGTTTAAGCTTGGGGGAGTTGATACGTCTCCAACGTATCTACTTTTTCAAACACTTTTGCCCTTGTTTTGGACTCTAACTTGCATGATTTGAATGGAGCTAACCCGGAATGACGTTGTTTTCAGCAGAACTGCCATGGTGTTATTTTTGTGCAAAAACAAAAGTTCTCGGAATGACCTGCAAATCTACGGAGATAACTTTTGTAAAATATAAAAAATATTGGCAAAAGAATCAATGCCAGGGGGCCCACACCCTGTCCAGGAGGGTGGGGGGCGCGCCCCCTCCCCCTGGGCGCACCCCCCTGTCTCGTGGGCCCCCTGCTGCTCCACCAACCTCAACTCCAACTCCATATATTCCGTTTCATGGAGGAAAAAATCAGAGAGGAAGTTGCATTGCGTTTTACGATACGGAGCCGCCACCAAGCCCTAAAACCTCTTGGGAGGGCTGATCTGGAGTTCGTTCGGGGCTCCGGAGAGGGGGATTCGTCGCCGTTGTCATCATCAACCATCCTCCATCACCAATTTCATGATGCTCACTACCATGCGTGAGTAATTCCATCATAGGCTTGCTGGACGGTGATGGGTTGGATGAGATTTACCATGTAATAAAGTTAGTTTTGTTAGGGTTTGATCCCTAGTATCCACTATGTTCTGAGATTGATGTTGCTATGACTTTGCTATGCTTAATGCTTGTCACTAGGGCCCGAGTGCCATGATTTGAGATCTGAACCTATTATGATTTCATGAATATATGTGAGTTCTTGATCCTATCTTGCAAGTCTATAGTCACCTATTATGTGTTATGATCCGACAACCCCGAAGTGACAATAATCGGGATACTTCTCGATGATGACCGTAGTTTGAGGAGTTCGTGTATTCACTATGTGTTAATGCTTTGGTCCGGTACTCTATTAAAAGGAGGCCTTAATATCCCTTAGTTTCTATTAGGACCCCGCTGCCACGGGAGGGTAGGACAAAAGATGTCATGCAAGTTCTTTTCCATAAGCACGTATGACTATATTCGGAATACATGCCTACATTACATTGATGAACTGGAGCTAGTTCTGTGTCACACTATGTTATAACTATTACATGATGAATTGCATCCGACATAATTATCCATCACTGATCCATTGCCTACGAGCTTTTCACATATTGTGCTTTGTTTATTTACTTTTCCGTTGCTACTGTTACAATTACTACAAAATTGCTATCGTTACTTTTGCCATTGTTACCATTACTATCATACTACTTTGCTACTAAATACTTTGCTGCAGATACTAAGTTATCCAGGTGTGGTTGAATTAACAACTCAACTGATGATACTTAAGAATATTCTTTCGCTCCCCTTGTGTCGAATCAATAAATTTGGTTTGAACTCTACCATCGAAAACTGTTGCGATCCCCTATAATTGTGGGTTATCATGCTGCACAAGACTCGACCATAAGAGTTCAGTCGACAGATAGTACAACCGGCAGAATAAGCATAAGATTGTAAATTTATACCTACTTTGGAAGTGGTCGCGTCTCCAGTTTCCTCATCATCTTGAGCCTTTTCAATGTCCATGGAGGTCCCAGAAGTCGCATCACTGGAGGATTCAGAACCCACCCGGTCAAGCAAGAGAATGAGTCAACGATAGCATAAAGGTTTCCAAACAACGCAAAAACAAAACAGTTCACAGAAGCGACGGGAACATCCATCTTGATCTTGGGCAAGGCCTAGCGAGGCTTTGAGGGGGCGACCTTGGGCTGCTTGGCGACCTTTTTAGACGGTTCCGGAAACGAAGTCCAAGTGCATTTTTGCACTTGTGTGCTTGGAGGAGCTGCCTTGCTACACCCACCTGCAGGATCATGAGACTGTTTGGATCGGTGTTCGGTGCGAGGTGGTGAGTCAACTTCTTCACCATCTTCCAAGTCATCATTGTCCTCCTCATCATCGTCGGGGGATTGCCAATCGCCACTGTCATTTGCACTCTCCATTCCCTCCTGGACTTGCTCCCCGTTCGGCATCAAGTACATCTCAGTATAAATCTGCAAGGCAAGGAGTTAAGCAAGCACCAATCAGATTCAAGGATAGTTTCAAATCAGAATGAAAAGACACTCAGTAGCAAAGGTCAGACCTTGTCCGACTCATTTTCGGCGTCAAATGGTGCAACTCTTCTACACCCCCTAGGGTTGTCTTTGTTTCCAATGATGCCCTTCGGCCACTGTGCCACCGTCTCCTCGGTGATCTCCTCTGGGTGGACCCAAGAAGTGTCACCGGTGCCCGAGTACATCCACATTGGATGATTGCAGGCTTGGAGGGGCTGAATGCGTCGACTGAGGAACACCTCCAACAAATCCATGCCGGTCACACCGTCACGGACCAACTGAACTACCCAGTCGACTAGCATGGACACCTTACTTTCTCTGCTGAAGTCACGGTCAATGACGAAGGTTGGCGGACTGGATCCCTGGTGAAGGGGGGAAGGCCAGTCGACTGACCAGGAGTCGGAACATCCCGGCAATAGAACCAAGTCGACTGCCACCCCCTAACCGACTCGGGGAGAGTCATAGGAGGAAAAGTACTCCTGATACTCATCTGAATCCCTAAACCCCCACACATTTGGATCACGTGTGTCCTTTCATCAGTCGGATTTGCCTTCTTCACAGTTTGAGAACGACAGGTAAAGATGTGCTTGAATAAACCCCAATGCGGTGGACAACCCAAGAAGTTTTCGCACAGAGAGACATACGTAGCGAGATATGTGATAGTATTGCGAGAGAAGTGATGAAGTTGGGCACCTAAAAAGTTCAGGAAACCCCAGAAAAAAGGATGTGGAGGTAGAGTGAAACCACAGTCGACATGGGTTGCGAGGAGGACACACTCACCCTCCTGCGACTAAGGCTCGGTTTCGTTCCCCGGCAACCTCCCAGATCCGTCGATAATCAAGCCCGCGCTGGCCAGATCCTCCAAATCTTCTTTATGGATCATGGACCGGATCCAGTCCCCCTGGATCCAACCAGGCAGCAATTTAGAACTCGACGATGACCCCCAACTCGTCTTATTGCCCTTAGACGTCGCCGACACCTTCTTCGCGTGCTCCAGGGCCGCCATCTTGTCCTTAACCATTGCGGCAGACTGCGCATGGGTGGGGAGGCAGCGCCAAGGGTGGAGGAAGACGCGTGGAGAAGCAGAGGAACAAGAAGGGGAATAGGGCGCACTGTGTAAACGCATCGGCCTCGACGACTTTTATGGGCTTGATTCCGAGTGGCTGACTCGTGGACCCAAGCAGTCCTATCAAATCCCGCAATAGTCATGCGCCCGATACGTGGCGAAAAAGGTGGCGCAAGAATCGAGGCACCCCTATCTATCCACCTCATTTACTGCTGCAAGCTCCGTCCCACGTGCTTCCCCAAGTTTTTGAATCCCATGAGATCCGGGAACCGCAGAGTAACATAGCACGCCGAAGATTTCGTACCATATCAACACTCGAAGATTGTCAGTATAGTTCACTTGACGACCTCTGAATCGAATAAGGTGACTGAAATAAAGTTGAAGTTTCAGCATGATTCCCATACTCGGGAAGAATGCCTGTGAAGCTTAAAAATCAGGTAGGGATCAACTTCAACTCTCTTTTCATTCGGACCTCAATCCATTCGGGGGCTACCCAAGGTCACTACCCAAGGGTAGGGTCATAGGCCTGACCTAGATGCCCTACCCAAGGTCACTACCCAAGAATCAAGGACATTCAAAGCATAACAAATGATACCGACTGAAGTAACCATGGAGTGCAATCCACTCGACCAATTATCCTCTCGGATATCTCAATTCCATTCGACCAAGATGAAGTCATTCGACCATACAAGAAACCACTCGGAGTAAAAAAGACCTAGAGTCACTCAGGATGGCAACGGTCAGGCATTCACTCTGTAGTCTTAAAGATCATTGATAGCTCTTTATAGCTGGTGTTACCAGTAACACCCTGTCTTAATGTACATTGAACCCTATAACGGGGGACGGCTGGGGTCCTGGCGCACTCTATATAATCCAGCCCCCTCCTCTGGTACAAGAGTTCGCACCCCCTGTAACACACACATCCATATTCCAGACGACAGCCTCAGGGCACCGAGACGTAGGGCTTTTACCTCCTCCGAGAGGGGCCTGAACTCGTAAATCGTGTGTACAACATCGCCATAGCTAGAGCCTTGCCTCCTCATACGTACCCCCTACTCTTACTGTCAGACTTAGTATCACGACACTGCCCCCGCCCCCGCCGCCCCGCCGTCATAAAATTCAACATAGATCTATTTTTCAAATTGCATTTTCACTCAACATAGATATATTTTACATACAGTCGTCGTCGTTGCTAGTGAGCAGGTCGATCACGATGGTGCCTTCGCCATCACCGCTGTCCTCGCTGCTGTTGTTTGCAGCGATGTTGTCCCAATCGACGGGACCGTCGTCCTCCTCCGCAGGCGCCGCCTTCTCCGCCGGTGCTACCTCCTCCTCCACCGCCGACACCATCGTAGTCTCCTCTGCCGCCATGGCCGCGGCGGCGTCGGTTGCGGCTACTACCTCGGCGGCTTACCTCGCAGCCGTCTCCGACGCCCGTAGGGAGACATGCCACCCCGGAGTGTCAATCGGATCATCCTCACGGAGGACCACTTGTTCCGGTGGCAGCTCGATAGCGGGGGGGACAGCCGGTGCATGTGCAGGCGCCAGCACCGGGGGGCTAGCTAGTAGCAGTCTGATCCGCGACGGTGCTCCCATGGGGCGGGGCCCTGCACTATCACCGGGAGGGCTGGCTGGCGGTGGTCAGATTCGTGACAGCGGCCGCTCAGGCTAGTGAGGTCGTGGGTGACGCTGGCCACCGCCAGCCGGAAGGCGGTGATCACGTCGTCATACACCTTGCCGCGCCAGAAGTCGCGTCGGCCTTGAATGTTGTGGCGGCTGTCGATGTGGGTCCGGAGCTCCTCCGTCATTGCGCCGGGGCCGAGCGTCGGGTAGTTGTCTGTGCTGGTCTTCCACTGCTGGGGAAGATAGCAACCCGACGGCAAGAGGAGGTCGTACCGGCATAGCTCCGTCGTCTCCGGATTGCCGAGGTTGGACGGCCAGGCGCTCAGTCCGTCGTTGTTGCCTCTGGTGTTGCTGCTCCCGGGGTGGTAGGACATCACTAGCGTTGGGCTGGATTACTCGTCCTCGGCGGGTGTGGGGGGGCGGTGGCGTGGCGGGTTCTTATAGCCGTCCGGGCGACGGGAGGTGGGCGGCCGGGCCGATAGCCGGCATTACTGCTCATTAATGCCGGTGCCTCGGGACGGGATAGGACGGGACGGCAGGGGTGGAAGGCGAGGCGATCATTGATGGGACGGGGCATCGGGGTGGCAGACAACGCACTTTCCCACAATGCGCTTTCACCGGGGCGACGCACGGCGGTTTAACCGGATGTTACGCTGGGTACGTGGGTGATGTGTATGTGGTAACATGTCGAAGCACATTTTTCCGTCCGCTGGCGGACGGCAAAGGTGGTCATTCGCCACCTAACGTGGCTGACAATGGTTCTTTGTCGTCTACCTTCTTTGCTGTCCGTCACCGACGGCAAAGGGTCTTTGTCGTCCGCTGTCAAAAAACATACGGCAAAGAAACTCTTTGCCAGTGTTTACAGCGCTGATACGTCCCCATCGTATCTACTTTTCCAAACTCTTTTGACCTTGTTTTGGACTCTAATTTTCATGATTTGAATGGAACTAACCAGGACTGACGCTGTTTTCAGCAGAATTGCCATGGTGTATTTTTATGCAGAAATAAAAGTTCTCGGAATGACCTGAAACTTCACGGAGATCTTTTTTGGAATAAATAAAAAATATTGGCGAAAGAATCAACCAAAGGGGACCCACACCCTGGCCACAAGGGCGGACGGCACGCCCACCCCCCTGGGGTGCGCCCTCTGGTTTTGTGGGGCCGCTGGACATCCACCGACCTCAACTCCAACTCCATATATTCATGTTCGGGGAGAAAAAAAATCAAAGATAAGGATTCATCATTTTTACGATACGGAGCCGCCGCCACCTCATGTCTTCTATAGGAGGGCAGATCTAGAGTCCGTTCGGGGCTTCCGAGAGGGGAAATCGTCGCCGTCGTCATCATCAATCATCCTCAATCACCAATTTCATGATGCTCACCGCCGTGCGTGAGTAATCCCATCGTAGGCTTGCTGGACGATGATGGGTTGGATGAGATTTACCATGTAATCGATTTAGTTTTGTTAGGGTTTCATCCCTAGTATCCATTATGATCTAAGATTAATGTTGCTATGGCTTTGCTATGCTTAATGCTTGTCACTAGGGCCCGGGTGCTATGATTTCAGGTCTGAACCTATTATGTTTTCATGAATATATTTGTGTTCTTGATCCTATCTTGCAAGTTATAGTCACCTACTGCATGTTATGATCCGGCAACCCCGGAGTGACAATAGTCGTGACACTTCTCGGTGATGACCGTAGTTTGAGGAGTTCATGTATTCACTAAGTGCTAATGCATTGGTACGGTACTCTATTAAAAGGAGGGCTTACTATCCCTTAGTTTCCAATAGGACCCTACTTCCACGGGAGGGTAGGACAAAAGATGACATGCAAGTTCTTTTCCATAAGCACGTATGACTATATTCGGAATACATGCCTACATTATATTGATGAATTTGAGCTAGTTTTAAGTCACCTTATGTTATAACTGTTGCATGATGAATGACATCCGACATAATTATCCATCATCAATCCATTGCCTACGAGCTCATTTCATAATGATCTTTGCTAAGTTACTTTTCCGTTACCACTGTTACGATTGCTACAAAACTGATACTATTACTTCTTCCACTGTTACCGTTACTTCCATACTACTTTGCTACTATATACTTTGTTGCAGATATTAAGTCTTTCAGGTGTGCTTGAATTGACAACTCAGCCGCTAATACTTGAGAATATTCTTTGGCTCCCCTTGTGTCAAATCAATAAATTTGGGTTGAATACTCTACCTTCAAAAACTGTTGCGATCCCCTATACTTGTGGTCTATCAAGACCTTTTTCTGGCGCTATTGCCGGGGAGCATAGCTCTATTCCCTGAGTCACTTGAGATATCTGTTGATCACTATGAGGAATTTTAAAGATCAAAGAACCAAGATTTTTCCCTCAACTACGAGGAGAGTTAAGGAACTGTCTTCTAGCTCTGCACTTGATTCACCTTCTGTTTTGAGTAAACTTGCGACACCTACGCTTGTTATTGATTCTGATATGCCGCATGTTTTTGATGATGCCACTTCTGCTATGCATGATGCTTATGATGATACTACTTCTCTGCTTGATAATACTGCGCCACTAGGTGAATTTCCTGATGAACAACTTGCTAGGATTAGAGAGAATGAAATTCCTGAACCGATGATATTATTGACACTAAAGATTATAATTCTCCCCCTAGATATGAATTTCCTGTTGTACCTGAGGGTTATATTATGGATGAAGAAACTGCTAGAGACTCTCTTGCTTGCAATGATAGAGATGATCTTAAGAAACTGTTAGCTAAGCAGAAAGAAAAGTTTTTGAATGCTAGAACGCAATATGACCCCAAGTTTTCTACTTCACCTATCTATGTTACTAATAAGGATTACGAATTCTCTGTCGATCTGGAGTTAATTACTTTGGTTGAATCTGATCCTTTCCATGGTTATGAATCTGAAACTGTTGTGGCACATCTTACTAAACTGAATGATATAGCCACCCTATTTGCTCATGAGAAAAAAAATTGCTATTATTATATTCTTAAGTTCTTTCCTTTCTCGTTAAATGGTGATGCTAAGATATGGTTTAATTCTCTTGCCCCTTGTTGTGTGCGTCGTCCCGAGGATATGATTTACTACTTCTCTGCAAAATATTTCCCCGCTCATAAGAAACAAGCTGCCTTGCAGGAAATGTTTAACTTTGTGAAAATTGAAGAAGAGAGTCTGCCACAAGCTTGGGGGAGGCTTCTCCAATTACTTAATGCTTTGTCTAATGATCCTCTCAAGAAAAATGAAATACTTGATTTCTTTTATAATGGACTAACTGATGCTTCCAGAGACACCTGGATAGTTGTGTTGGTTGTGTTTTCGAGGAAAGAATTGTTCAGCGAGTGAATTGCTATTGAATAATATATTGAGTAATGATAATGATTGGAAATTTCCTGAACCAACTCCTAAGCCAACTCCGAAGAAAAGAGGTTTTCTATTTCTCAGTCCTGAAGATATGCAAGAGGCAAAGAAATCTATGAAAGAAAAAGGTATTAAATCTGAAGATGTTAAGAATTTACCACCTATTGAAGAAATGCATGGTCTTGATAACCCGACACAGGTAGTAGAGGTAAATTCTCTCTATAGA
This sequence comes from Triticum aestivum, assembly GCF_018294505.1. Classification (NCBI taxonomy): domain Eukaryota; kingdom Viridiplantae; phylum Streptophyta; class Magnoliopsida; order Poales; family Poaceae; genus Triticum; species Triticum aestivum. The sequence goes on along the minus strand of NC_057801.1, from coordinate 831,021,431 downwards.
TTTGATGAAGGTGATATTCCTCATAATAAGTCTGCTAGTCAATGCTTGGATGAGTTTGATAACTTTATTGTTAAACAAGAAAACTTCAATGCTTATGTTGGTAGACAATTGAAACGTAATGCTTATATGGTTGAACACTTGAGTGATTATATGTCTAGAGTTAAAAGTGATCTTAAGCTTATTAGTAAGCATGCTTCCATGGTTACAAATCAAGTAGAACAAGTACTTGGCACAAGATGATTTGCTCAATGAGTTAAATAATAAGAACAGCGATAATGTTGTTAGGGTTATGACTAGAGGTGGTAAAATGACCCAGGAACCTTTGTATCCTTAGAGCCATCCTAAGAGAGTTGAGCAAGATTATTAGAAAATTAATACTGATGCACCTAGTCCCGCTAATAAAAAGAAAAAGAATACTGATAGGACTTTGCATGCTTCTAGTGAACCTGTTATAGACACACCTGAGAATCCCAATGATATTTCTATTTCTGATGCTGAGACGCAATCTGGTGATGAATATGAACCTAGTGATAATGTTAATGATTATGTTCATGTTGATGCTCAACCTAGTAATGATAATGATGTAGAAATTGAACCTATTGTTGATCTTGATAACCCACAATCAAAAGAATCAATGTTATGTTAAGAGAGACTTTGTTGCTATTAAGCACGGTAAAGAAAGAGAGCCATGGATTCAGAAACCCATGCCTTTTCCTCCTAAGCCATCCAAGAAAAAGGATGATGAGGGTTTTGAGCACTTTGCTGAAATGATTAGACCTATATTTTTGCGTATGCGTTTGACTGATATGCTTAAAATGCCTCCTTATGCTAAGTACATGAAAAATATTGTTAGTAATAAAAGAAAGGTACCAGAAGCTGAAATTTCCACCATGCTTGCTAATTATACTTTTAAGGGTGGAATACCAAAGAAACTTGGAGATCTAGGAATACCAACTATACCATGCTCCATTAAAAGAAGCTATGTTAAAACTGCTTTATGTGATCTTGGAGCCGGTGTTAGTGTTATGTCTTTCTCTTTATATCGTAGACTTGAATTGAATAAGTTGATACCTACTAAAATTTCTTTGCAAATGGCTGATAAATCAACTGCTATACCCATTGGTATTTGTGAGGATGTGCCTGTTGTGGGCGAGTAACGTCATCGAGCTGAACATGTGTATAACTCGGAGGTGTCGTACGTTCGGTACTTGATCGGTCGGAGCTAGAAGAAGTTCGACTACATCAACCATGTTGCCAAACGCTTCCGCTTTCGATCTATGAGGGTACGTAGACACACTCTCCCCCTTTCATTGCTATGCATCTCCTAGATAGATCTTCCGTGATCGTAGGAATTTTTTTGAAATTGCATGCTATGTTCCCCTATAGTGGCATCAAAGTCATGTCTATGCGTAGATGATATGCACGAGTAGAAAACAAAGAGTTGTGGGCGGTGATCGTCATACTGCTTACCACCAATGTCTTATTTTGATTTGGCGGTATTGTTGAATGAAGCGGCCTGGACCAACCTTACATGAACACGTTCATGAGACCGGTTCCACCGACATACATGCAACTAGTTTTGCATAAAGGTGGCTGGTGGGTGTCTGTTTCTCCTACTTTAATTGAATCTAATTTGACTGCGGTCGGTCCTTGTTGAAGGTTAAAATAGCAAATTTGATAAATCACCGTTGTTGTTTTTGTGTTGTAGGTAAGAACTGTTCTTGCTAGAAGCCCGTAGCAGCCACATAAAACTTGCAACAACAAAGTAGAGGACGTCTAACTTGTTTTTGCAGGGCATGTTGTGATGTGATATGGTCAAGACATGATGTGATATAGGTTATTGTATGAGATGATCATGTTTTGTAAAAGTTATCAGCAACCAGGAGGAGCCTTATGGTTGTCTCTTTATTGTATGAAATGCAAACACCAAGTAATTGCTTTACTTTATCACGACGCAATGATGGAGATCAAGGTGTCGAGCCGGTGACGATGGAGATCATGACGATGCTTTGGAGATGGAGATCAAAAGCACAAGATGATGATGGCCATATCATGTCACATATTTTTATTGCATGTGATGTTTATCTTTTATGCATCTTATTTTGCTTAGTACGACGGTAGCATTATAAGATGATCCCTTAACTAAAATTTCAAGGTATAAGTGTCCTCCCTGAGTATGCACCGTTGCGACAGTTCTTCGTGCTGAGACACCACATCATGATCGGGTGTGATAGGCTCTACGTTCACATACAATGGGTGCAAAACAGTTTTGCACATGCGGAATACTCTAGTTAAACTTGACGAGCCTAGCATGTACAGACATGGCCTCGGAACACTGGAGACCGAAAGGTCAAAGGTGAATCATATAGTAGATATGATCAACATAGAGATGTTCCCCATTGATGACTACTCCATCTCACATGATGATCGGACATGGTTTAGTTGATTTGGATCACGTATCATTTAGATGACTTGAGGGATATCTATCTAAGTGGGAGTTCTTAAGTAATTTGATTAATTGAACTTAATTCATCATGAACTTAGTCTTGATAGTATTTGCATACCTATGTTGTAGATCAATGGCCCGTGCTACTGTTCCCTTGAATTTTAATGCGTTCCTAGAGAAAGCTCAGTTGAAAGATGATGGTAGAAACTACACAGACTGAGTCCGTAACTTGAGGATTATCCTCATTGTTGCATAGAAGAATTATGTCCTTGATGCACCGCTAGGTGTGCCACCCCCTCCAGCAACTGCAGACATTGTGAACGTCTAGCAGTCGCATGTCGATGACTACTCGATAGTTCATTGTGCCATGCATTACGGTTTAGAATCGGGACTTCAAAGACATTTTGAACATCATGGAGCACATGAGATGTTCCAAGAGTTGAAGTTGATATTTCAAGCAAATACTCGAGTTGAGAAATATGAAGTCTCCAACAAGTTCTATAGCTGCCAGATGGAGGAGAACAGTTCTACCAGTGAACACATACTCAGAATGTCTGGATATCATAATCACTTGACTCATCTGGGAGTTAATCTTCCAGATGATAGTGTTATTGGCAGAGTTCTCCAATCACTGCCACTAAGCTACAAAGGCTTCATGATGAACTATAATATGCAAGGGATGGAGAATACTATTCCTGAGCTCTTCGCGATGCTAAAGGCTGCGGAGGTAGAAATCAAAAAGGAGCATCAAGTGTTGATGGTTAACAAGACCACTAGTTTCAAGAAGAAGGGCAAGGGTAAAAAGAAGGGGAACTTCAAAAAGACTGACAAGCAAGTTGTCACTCCCGGGAAGAAACCCAAATTTGGAGCCAAGCCTAAAACTGAGTGCTTCTACTGCAAAGGGACAGGTATCTGGAAGCGGATCTGCCCCAAGTATTTGGTGGATAAGAAGGATGGCAAGGTGAACAAAGGTATATGTGATATACATGTTATTGATGTGTACCTTAGTAATTCTCGTAGTAGTTCTTGGGTATTTGATACCGGTTCGTTTGCTCATATTTGTAACTCGAAGCAGGAACTACAAATTAAACGAAGATTGGCTAATGACGAGGTGATGATGCGTGTCGGAAATGGTTCCAAGGTCGATGTGATCGCCGTTGGCACGCTACCTCTACATATACCTTCAGGATTAGTTTTAGACCTGAATAATTGTTATTTGGTGCCAATGTTGAGCATGAACGTTATATCTGGATCTTGTTTAGTGTGAGATGGTTATTCATTTAAATCAGAGAATAATGTTTGTTCTATTTATATGAGTAATATATTTTATGGTCGTGCATCCTTGAAGAGTGGTCTATTTCTGTTGAATCTCGATTGTGGTGATACAAATATTCATAATATTGATGCCAAAAGATGCAAAGTTGATAATGATAGCACGACATATTTGTGGCACTACCGTTTAACTCCATGCAGATGGACTTTTGGAATCACTTGATTATGAATCATTTGATACTTGTGAACCATGCCTCATGGGCAAGATGACTAAAACTCCGTTCTTCGGAACAATGGAGTGAGCCAATGACTTATTCTAAATAATACATACCGACGTATGTGGTCTGATGATTGCTGAGGCTCGCGGCGAGTAACGTTATTTTCTGACCTCCACATATGATTTGAGCAGATTTGGGTATATCTACTTAATGAAACACAAGTCTGAAACATTTGAAAAGTTCAAAGAATTTCATAGAGAAGTGAAGAATCATCATAACAAGAAAATAAAGTTTCTACGATCTGGTCGCGGAGGCGAATATTTGAGTTACGATTTTGGCCTTCATTTTAAACAATGTGGAATAGTTTCACAACTCACGCCACCTGGAACACCACAGCGTAATGGTGTGTCCGAACATCGTAACCGTACTTCAATAGATATGGTGCGATCTATGATGTCTCTGACTGATTTACCACTATCGTTTTGGGGTTATGCATTAGAGACAGCTACATTCACGTTGAATAGGGCACCATCTAAATCCGTTGAGATGACACCGTATGAACTATGGTTTGGCAATAAACCTACACTGTCGTTTCTTAAAGTTTGGGGTTGCGACACTTATGTCAAAAGGCTTCATCCTGATAAGCTCGAACCCAAATCGGAGAAGTGCATCTACATAGGATACCCTGAGGAAACAATTGGGTACACCTTCTACCACTGATCATAAGGCAAGATCTTTATTGCCAAGAATGGAACCTTTCTAGAGAAGGAGTTTCTCTCGAAAGAAGTGAGTGAGAGGAAAGTAGAAATTGATGAGGTAATTGTACCTTCTCTCGGTTTAGAAAGTAGCTCATCAAAGAAATTCGTTCTCGTGATGCCTACACCAACTAGAGAGGAAGCTAATGATGATGATCATGAAACTTCAGATCAAGTTACTACTGAAGCTCGTAGGTCAACCAGAGCACGATCCGCACCAGAGCGGTGAGGTAATCCTGTTCTGGAAGTCATGTTACTTGACCATGGCGAACCTACAAACTATGAAGAAGCTATGATGAGCCCAGATTCCGATAAATGGCTTGAGGCCATGAAATTTGAGATAGGATCCATGTATGAGAACAAAGTGTGGACTTTGGTGGATTTGCCCGATGATCCGCGGCCCATAGAGAATAAATGGATCTTCAAGAAGAATATTGATGCTGATGGTAATGTTACTGTCCAGAAAGCTTGACTTGTTGCAAAAGGTTTTCGACAAGTCAAGGAGTTGACTACGATGAGACTTTCTCACCCATAGAGATGCTTAAGTCTGGTAAATGGACGTCAAAACTGCATTCCTTAATGGATTTATAAAAGAAGAGTTGTATATGATGCAACCAGAAGGTTTTGTCCATCCTAAAGGTGCTAACAAAGTGTGCAAGCTCTAGTGGTCCCTCTATGGACTGGTGCAAGCATCTCGGAGTTGGAATATACGCTCTGATGAGGTGATCAAAGCATATGGTTTTATACAGACTTTCGGAGAAGCCTGTATTTACAAGAAAGTGAGTGGGAGCTCTATTGCATTTCGAATATTATATGTGGATGACATATTGTTGATTGGAAATGATGTAGAATTTCTGGATAGCATAAAAGGATACTTGAATAAAAGTTTTTCAATGAAAGACCTCGGTGAAGCTACTTATATATTGGGAATCAAGATCTATAGAGATAGATCAAGACGCTTAATAGGACTTTCACAAAGCACATACCTTGATAAAGTTTTGAAGAAGTTCAAAATGGATCAGTCAAATAAAGGGTTCTTGCCTACATTACAAGGTGTGAAATTGAGTCAGACTCAATGCCCAACCATTGCAAAAGATAGAGAGAAAATGAAATTCATTCCCTATGCCTTGGCCATAGGTTTTATCGTCTATGCTATGTTGTGTACCAGACCTGACGTGTGCCTTGCCATAAGTCTGGCAGGGGGGTACCAAAGTAATCCGGGAGTGGATCACTGGACAACGGTCAAGAATATCCTGAAGTACCTGAAGAGGACCAAGGATATGTTTCTCGTTTATGACGGTGACAAAGAGCTCGTTGTAAATGGTTACGTCGATGCTAGTTTTGACACTAATCTGGATGACTCTAAGTCACAAACTGGATACATATTTATTTTGAATGGTGGAGCTATCAGTTGGTGCAGTTTCAAGCAAAGTGTCGTGGCGTGATCTACATGTGAAGTGGAGTACATAGCTGCTTCGGAAGCAGCAAATGAAGGAGTCTGGATGAAGGAGTTCATATCCGATCTAGGTGTAATACCTAGTGCATCAGGTCCAATGAAAATCTTTTGTGACAGTACTGGAGCAATTGCCTTAGCGAAGGAATCCAGATTTCACAAAAAAAGACAAAACACATCAAGAGACACTTCAACTCCATATGTGATCTAGTCAATGAGGGATACATAGAGATTTGCAAAACACATATAGATCTGAATATAGCAAACCTATTGACTAAGCCTCTTCCATGAGCAAAACATGATCAGCACCAAGACTCCATGGGTGTTAGAATCATTACAATGTAATCTAGATTATTGACTCTAGTGCAAGTGGGAGACTGATGGAAATATGCCCCAAAGGCAACAAAAAAGTTGTTATTTTATATTTCCTTATTTTATGATAAATGTTTATTATTCATACTAGAATTATATTAACCGGAAACTTGATACATGTGTGGATACATAGACAAAATATTGTGTCCCTAGTAAGCCTCTACTGGACTAGCTCGTTGATCAAAGATGGTTAAGTTTCCTAACCATAGACATGTGTTGTCATTTGATAAATGGGGTCACACCATTAGGAGAATGATGTGATGGGCAAGACCCATTCGTTATCTTAGCATTATGATCGTTCAGTTTTATTGCTATTGATTTCTTCATGTCAAATACATATTACTCCGACTATGAGATTATGCAACTCCCGGACACCAGAGGAATGCCTTTTGTGCTATCAAATGTCACAACGTAACTGGGTGATTATAAAGATGCTCTACAGGTATCTCTGAAGGTGTTTGTTGGGTTGGCATAGATCGAGATTAGGATTTGTCACTCCGAGTATCGGAGAGGTATCTCTGGACCCTCTCGGTAATACACATCATAAGAAGCCTTGCAAGCAAAGTGACTAATGAGTTAGTTGCAGGATGATGTATTACGGAACGAGTAAAGAGCCTTGCATGTAATGAGATTGAACTAGGTATGAAGATACCGACGATCGAATCTCGGGCAAATAACATACCAATGGACAAAGGGAATAACGTATGTTGTCATAACAGTTCGACCGACAAAGATCTTCGTAGAATATGTAGGAGCCAATATGAGCATCCAGGTTCCGCTATTTGTTATTGACCGGAGAGGTTTCTCGGTCATGTCTACATAGTTCTCGAACTCGTAGGGTCCGCACGCTTAACATTCGATGATGATATTGTATTATATGAGTTATGTGATTTGGTGACTGAATGTTGTTCGGAGTCGCGGATGAGATCACGGATATGATGAGGAGTCTCAAAATGGTCGAGAGGTAAATATTGATATATAGGATGATAGTATTCGGACACAGGAAGTGTTCCAGAGTGTACCGGGTACATATCGGAGTACCGGAGGGGTTATCGGAACCCCCGGCAAAAGATATGGGCCTTTTGGGCCAAGAGGGGAAACGCACCAACCACCAGGGGCTGGTGCGCCCCCCATATGGGCCGAACAACAGGAGAAAGGAAAGAGGGGAAGGGAGAAGGAAAGGGGGGATTCGGCCTCCCCCTTCCTACCCTCCTCCCTCCTCTTTCCTTCCCATCCGGCAATTATGGAAGGGGGGAAGCCGAATTGGGGAAGACCCCAAGTAGGATTCGGCCTACTTGGGGCACACCCCTTCGCTGCTCCTCCCTCCCTCCATCTATATGTATGTGGGGGCGCCCCCTAGGACACAACATCAACTGTTAGCCGTGTGCACCCCCCCTCCACAGTTTACACCCCCGATCATATTGTCGCGGTGCTTACGTGACACCCTGTGCGGATCACTTCATTATCACCGTCACCACGTCATCGTGCTGATGGAACTCGTCTACTTCCTCGACACCTTGCTAGATCAAGAGGGCGAGGAACGTAATCGAGTTGATCGTCTGTAGAACTCGGAGGTGTCGTACGTTCGGTACTTGATTGGTCGGAGCTAGAAGAAGTTCGACTACATCAACCACGTTGTCAAACGCTTCCGCTTTCGGTCTATGAGAGTACGTAGACACACTCTCCCCCTCTCATTGCTATGCATCTCCTAGATAGATCTTGCGTGAGCATAGGGATTTTGTTTTTTTAAATTGCATGCTACGTTCCCCTACATTTTTTATATGGATTTAAAGCACATAAATAAGTAGCTGGCATTTTAAGCTTGATTTTAGAGTTAGCCTTTCGGTTCTATGCATATTTTTCTTGCTGCCCATATTAATGACCACATATTTTACAGTCATTGTAGTTGCCCATGTGGACGATGGTTTATTTCAGTGTCGAGGACCTTGCTGGTACCAGATCCAACAGGGAGGAGATTGCTGAGGCGGTTGATTCCTATGGGCTATGTGAAATTAATGGTTGACTTGATTGAGGAGTTATGAGCTTTCTCAAATCCTTGAGAGGTTTGCACATCCCTTTCGCTTGTTTTTCCACTGGCTTTTTCTTCTGAAATTGTTGTGAGATTACTTGCTACCTTGCAGCATAGTTGTCCAATGTTTTCATAAAGATTTTTTTTTGGCGTATACTTTGGTATTTCTACAAGAACCTGCCTCTGTAGTGTGGAAGAATAAATAAAGTAATTCAATCGTTAGGTGCCTCCGTATCTACAATTTCAGCATATCCATTACCTATATCATCAGACGATAGCATACTGCATTATTTGCCAGTACTTCTAACTAAATTGGGTGTAAATGAAGAATATAACTGAGTTTATTAAGGGGTCAAGATTGACTCAGCTACCGGCCTACAAGGACACTTCTTTTGTGAATATTAAAGCATTCTAGGTATACAACGCGGCTGCCCTTGATCTATCTATTTGCTAGATCGATCGTGGAGCCACTCACCCGCTGCCGGGTACGAGATCGCCGCCGCCGACATCTGAGAGGAGCCGCCGCCGCCTTATGTGAATATTACTACATTTTTTAGGAACAAAATAACTACTATACAAGTGAGCTACATTTTATGAAGGCGGCCCACTGGGTTGGCGCCGCCCCTGCATGGATGGATACCATCAGTATCATTACCATTCAACTACTGGTTGTTTTCAGTAATATTTTTTTATTTGTCAATAGTATATTATCAGTAATATATTATTGTGTTTTTGTTAGGGAATGATATCATGCTGATTGTAAAAAAAAGATGTGTATTAGTTGAAATGACATTGTTCTATATTATTTTAGCTTCATGAATAGCATATTTACTTTTTTTAAAGCATGTGGCAACGCACAGGCCTTCTACTAGTTTTAGATAGTATTACTGTTTATCTAGTGAAATACCCACTGTCTTTTTTTCTTAAAGAATAAGATATTCACCGGAACTACAAAATACCCCAAACATAATAAAAACTACATCGAGGTCCATGAGCCACCGAACGACCATTGCCGCCACCAGAGGAGAAGCGTCTGGTTGAAATACCCTTTGGTACCTGGGCGTATACACCCTATATCTATCTCTATCTATGGTTGTCGCCTATTCAAAGTTCTCGTTTTCATCTTCGCAAAAAAAAAAAGTTTTCGTGTTCACTTACTAGTGTATTAACTGAATTTTCAACGATCTATAAGGTAGAGAATCAGTGGTTGGAAGGGTAGTAATATCCTCACAGCCCATCAAGGAGGTTAGATGGCTTTGATGTCTCGTAAAGATGAAAAAGTGTGCCTGAGTGTGTTCGTATGTGCGTGCTTGTGGGTGTTTGTGCTTGTACTGCGTTTCTTAAAACAACTATTGTGTGGTATTGTTTGGGGTATTTTCAAATTTTCAAGATGTACATTTGCCATGTATATACAGTCGTACATGGCTGGGACTACTGGAGCTACTTCTTTTGTCTTTACATACGACACATATCTTACGTTATGTTATTACTCATTCAAATGATGCTGAAGTACCCGCCTGGCCGCCTGCTAGGGGCATCCGCGCCCTCCGACGTAGTCTGATCCGTCCGTGTTGCGCTGCACTACATACCTATAGCGCCCTCCTCCATTCTTTTTCTTTTTTGCATTCAAATTCAAGAGCTTTATTCAACAAAAATGCTCCCGGCATCATCAGCCAACAGGCTAGTGGTCTATCATCAGTCCTACTTTCGGTGACCATCAACGTGCAAGCATGTTTAGCACAAAGATGGGCCAGTCCATTGGCCAATCTCACTACATGTTGAATACAGAAGGAAACAAAAGAGGAAGCTAGCTCTCCAATTTCTACTAATATCGGTGTCACAACAGATCGACTATTGTGACGAGAGTTCCAGAGGTTCACCACCTCTAGGCAATCAGTCTCCATTATCACATATGAGAAACCACACAGCTTTGCAAAAATAACACCATCTGGTAGGGCCAATGTCTCACCAATGAAAGGATCCGTGACCCCAAGATGGGGTTTAGACCATGCACCCAGCAAACATGTGTTGGAACGGGCAACTCCTCCAGCACCACATTTATCTAGGTCCATGCACATTGCCGCATCAGTGTTAATCTTGATCACACCTTGGTCCGGGGGCCTCCATCCATGTCCTGGTAGAATCGCCGCATACGAACGCGGTATTTCCAACACTGTCAAGTCTTCCTTGACGCGTCGAACAGAGTTCACCGGGTCTAGACTCTCCCCATCATGCATAATTCTATTTCTCGAGTGCCAAATAGCCCACATGATGGAAATCATCTGTGACCTTTGCACATCTGTGAACTGATCGTCACAAATATCTCTTGGCCAAGTTCCTGGGTGGAGATGTGGTCGGCGTATACCCAGCCAAGAGTACGCTTCCGCCCACAACATCTTTGCATGCGAGCAATGCACTAGAGCGTGCATCAGATCCTCGTCCATAGCAAAGCAAACTTTGCATCTACCAAGTTCTTGCATATGTTTGCGCCTTAAAGTGCACTCATCTGGTAGGATCTATCGCACGATTCTCCACCAGAATACCCGCACTTTAGGCAGAACATTGAGCTTTCATAATCGCTTCCACATCTGTCCATCATTTCGTGAAGTATTAGTAGCTGTCCCTTCCTCTAGAGCTAATTGCTCGTTGCGAGTCACGAGAGCACGGTACGCAGATTTGACAAAGTAGTCGTCATTCACTTCGTGGGCCCAAGCAATAAAATCCTCACCGCCCCCTGACAGAGCGGTATGATGAAAATAGTATCAGCATCCGGAGGGATGAACACGTTCCGAATCAATTCCTGGCGCCAAGTCCAGTTCTCATCATCAATCAGCGCGCTAACTAATGCGAGTGTAGTTCCTCCTGGCGTCACCGAAGGACGCAAAGAAACCAGTCCAGGGATCCATCTATCTTCCCAGATTGAAATGTTGTGGCCTGCTCCAACACGTTTAATTAGCCCTGTCCGCAAAGCTTCGCGACCTGCTACAGTGGCCCGCCAAACAGCCGAGGAATAGCGCGGCACTTAAGTATCCATAAACTCGACATCAGGGAAATATCGGCCTTCCATGACACGGGTACACAAGGAGTTGGGGTTGATGATAAACCTCTATCCATGTTTCCCTGGAAGAGCCAAATTGAATAGTTGAAAGTCACGAAAACCCATTCCACCTGTGACTTTTGGAGATGCCAGATTGTCCCAAGATACCCAATGCAGCGATCATTTACCAAGAGACCCACTCGGCCACTCCACCAAAATTTCGCCAGGCAAGACGTCCAGGTTTTGCAAACCTTTTTCGTCAAGCGGAAGCAGCTCATACTGAATGTTGGGATGGCCTGAATGTTGGCATGCCCTTCACCGTACCCATGAGCTCGCCGCCCCCGTCACGCTCACGCCTAGGCTTGCTTTGGTGCTCCAGGAGCCCCTAGGAAGCTGTCGCGCTGCTCGTTGTGCTCCCTCGCGAGCTCTAGCCACACGGCCGTCCTTCCCGTGCTCCGGCCGCCACAAGAAACACTATCGTCGTCGCTCTGGCTCATCTCCAGTCGTGCTTCTTGCGTCATTCAATGCGCAACGCCTCCGGCGTTCGAGCGCTCACATGCAAGCGTTGGGCCGAGCCCCATAATGCCTTCCCGATGGCCTCCTCCACATCTGGTCGTCGCCTGTGGCTAAACGCCAGCCGGCTAACATGGACGTCATTAGCACTAAGCTAATCGCCCTCTGCGACACTCACACTCGGGACCCGCACCCTAATTAATGTCGGCTTACTTAAAATGTCTAATTAACTAACCTAACTAGCCACTAACAGGTGGGGTCACTCTCTAATTAACCCATTGTTTAGTTTAAATGTTAATTAGCCTCCTAGAGTCAGTGACAGTGACAGGTGGGTCCCCTCCACCGTTTTAGTGGATAACGCTGACCCAGTCAACAGAGGCTGACTGGGCTGTTGACCCAGTCAATAGGGCCCACCTGTCAGCCCATGTGTGGCATGTCTGGTACACTTTTGGGTGTATCTAGCAATTAGCCATTTTATTTAATAATTAAATTAAATTCCAGAAATTGTTTAAATCTTTAAAAATTCATATAAAATAATCTATAGCTCGGATTAAAATTATTAATATATGAAAATTGATCAAAAAATAAGACGGATTCGAATAAGGCATCAACATACCTGCCACATGCCCCCATCACTGCAAACATGGATCCTTCCCCTCTGATTCATCTGCCCGATAACTACCTAAAGCCGGAGAAATATCCACAGATATTTTCCCGCTCCATCTGTAATGCTTAGCACTGCTATAGGTCACCCCTAGCATAGCATATTGCCATGCCATGCATCGTGATGTATTTGTTTGCTTTATATTTACTGTTCCTTCCCCCTCTTCTCTCCGGTAAACCCCGAGACCGATGTTGCTCCTGAGTTTGACTACACTCCTAACGACCAGCCCCTTTCAGCAGACCTTCTAGGGAAGCAAAAACCCCTTGATCATTCCTATATCACCAATTCCTTCTCTCTCATGCTTGCATTAGATTTTGCTACTGTTGTTTGATAGCTCCTATTCTGATGCATAGCTCGCTTTTGTAACATGTTGTTGTTACTTTACCTGTTATCCTATATGCTTCATATAGGTTGGTTAGTGATCCATCAGTGACCCCTCACCCTTGTCCTTGTTGCCTCGCTTTGTTACCGTTGAATCGGTCAATGTGATCGACATGCAGAGACCGACACATCACCGGCACCACCCTTAGTTGTACGACTCTGCAGAGCTACTATCGAGTGCCAAGGGTGATACCTCGTATCGCACTTCTAATGATATCTCTGTTGTGTAGCTAATCGGTCATGGATTACGGAGGGTGATTCCTCATACCCCACTCCCGATGACGACTCTGTCGTGCAACACCTCAAGTGTGAACCCTTTGAGGGTGATTCCTCCAAGGTCACCTTGACGGTTAAATCGAGTGGGAATCCATCGAGGGTGATTCCTCATATTCCCCCTTGATGTTACGGACACACGGTTACCTTGACTTTTAACTTAGTCCTTTGTTGAAGTCAAGTCGACCCAAGGGGTACCGCGAGAATTACTAAAGTCGGGTTGACCGTGAGGGTACCCGCGACGTAACTACGCGGCATGGCCGGGCAGGCAGACAGCCCTAGGAAAGGGATGGGCCTGACCCTTGTCGTAAGTCCGCGAGACGGGGCGACAGGATCACTAATTGTCTCCGCACGCTCCCAAGACACTAACGAGTTTGGATGTTTGATTCTCTGCCCTTTTCGCACTAACCACCACGCGGGAATAAGTATGGGCACTCGGTGTTATATGATTCTTCCGAAAGCTCTCAGACGTCAGCAGTTTAGCGCCGCGTGCACGGTTGGACGGTAACCACCTGTGCTTGTATAAGGGGGTGGGTCTGCTCCAGGCCGCGTTCGCAACGCGCAGGATTGCAAAGGACGATTGCCCATGACCCCTTCACATTTAGGATGTAAACCATCATGCTGGCCTCTCTGTTGACTAAGGTGTGTCGATCAGCCAAGGTCGGACTTGACCCAAAAAAGTGTGTCCGGCCAAAGCGAATCAAGCGTGTTGGGTAAGTTGGTGCGTCCATGTAGGGATTATCTATTCAAATAGTCGTGTCCACGGTAACGGACGCTCGGAGTTGTATCACGATCTACTACAACTAGAACTGGATACTTGTGACACTAAATGGATATGATGGCTCCGAGATTGCATTCTCGCAGGGAGTCGAGGAAGGATCTCTGGGCCTTACTAAAATATACTCCCTCCGTCTCAAAATTCTTGTCTTAGATTTGTCTAAATACGAATGTATCTAGTTACGTTTTAATGTTAGATACATCCATATCTAGACAAATCTAAGACAAGAATTTTGGGATGGAGGGAGTACTTATTACTTATGTTATACTAATCTGCACTCTTCTAATGCTGCAAGACGCTAGTCTTTGATAGGCTAGGCCTTCCCTTCTATTCTGGCATTTATGCAGTATAGTCCAAAGATATAGCCCTATTCCTTTGGAACTAATGCATACTTAGCATAGATCCGATGTAAGTCTTGCGAGTACTTTGGACGAGTACTCATGGTTGCTTTGCTATCTTTTTCTCCACTACTCGATTGTTGCGATTAGATGACGGAGCCCAGGAGCCAGCTGATGACTACTACTACCCGGACGGAGCCTACTACTACGTGGAGACCACCGACGACCAGGAGTAGATAGGAGGCCCCAGGCAGGAGGCCTTCACCTTTTTGAAAAAAATGTCATTATTTTGCTAGCCTTCTTAAGGCATACTTGTTTACTTATGTCTATACTCAGATGTTGTTGCTTCTGCTAACTTATGTATTCGAGCCTTCGTGGCCCTGGCTTGTAATATAAAGCTTTATGTTTAAATTTGTGTCTAGAGTTGTGTTGTGATATCTTCCCGTGAGTCTTTGACCTTGATCGTGCGCATTTGCATGTATGATTAGTGCATGATTAAGTCAGAGGCATCACAATTACATGTAATGCTAGATTAGGCCCAGCGCTACTGCTAAGTAGCAGTAGTGGTGGCCTATTCATGTCTACTACACAACCTTCTTCTTGTAGACGTTGTTGGGCCTGCAAGTGCACAGGTTTGTAGGACAACAGCAAATTTCCCTCAAGTGGATGACCTAAGGTTTATCAATCCGTAGGAGGCGTAGGATGAAGATGGTCTCTCTCAAACAACCCTGCAACCAAATAACAAAGAGTCTCTTGTGTCCCCGACACACCCAATACAATGGTAATTTGTATAGGTGCACTAGTTCGGCGAAGAGATGGTGATACAAGTGTAATATGGATGGTAGATAAAGGTATTTGTAATCTGAAATTATAAAAACAGCAAGGTAGCAAGCAATAAAAGTGAGCGTAAACGGTATTGCAATGGTAGGAAACAAGGCCTAGGGTTCATGATTTCACTAGTGCAAGTTCTCTCAACAATAATAACATAGATAGATCATATAACAATCCCTCAACATGCAACAAAGAGTCACTCCAAAGACATTAATAGCAGAGAACGAACGAAGAGATTATGGTAGGGTACGAAACCACCTCAAAGTTATTCTTTCGGATCAATCTATTCAAGAGTTCATACTAGAATAACAACTTAAGACACAAATCAACCAAAACCCTAATGTCACCTAGATACTCCATTGTCACCTCAAGTATCCGTGGGCATGATTATACGATATGCATCACACAATCTCAGATTCATCTATTCAACCAACACAAAGTACTTCAAAGAGTGCCCCAAAGTTTCTACCGGAGATTCAAGAACGTGTGCCAACCCCTATGCATAGGTTCATGGGAGGAACCCGCAAGTTGGTCACCAAAACATACATCAAGAGGCACATGATATCCCATTGTCACCACAGATAATCACGGCAAGACATACATCAAGTGTTCTCATAAAAGACTCAATCCGATAAGATAACTTCAAAGGGGAAAACTCAATTCATCACAAGAGAGTAGAGGGGGAGAAACATCATAAGATCCAACTACAATAGCAAAGCTCGGGATACATCAAGATCGTGCCATAGAGGGAACAAGAGAGAGAACACGAGAGAGAGAGAGAGATCAAACACATAGCTACTGGTACATACCCTCAGCCTCGAGGGTGAACTACTCCCTCCTCGTCATGGAGAGCGCCGGGATGATGAAGATGGCCACCGGTGAAGGATCCCCCCTCCGGCAGGGTGCCGGGAAGGGCTCCCGAGAGGTTTTTGGTGGCTATAGAGGCTTGCGGCGGCAGAACTCCCGATCTATCTTCTCTGTGGATGTTTTTAGGGTACGTGGGACTATATAGGCGAAAGAAGTCGATCGGGGGGTGCTCGAGGGGTCCAGCAAACAAGGGGGCGCGCCCTACAGGGGGGCGCCCTCCTATCTCGTGGGCTCCTCGAGGATCTTCTGACTTGATCTCCAAGCCTCCAGGATGATAATCTTCCAAAAAATCACGTTGTCGAAGGTTTCATTCCGTTTGGACTCCGTTTGATATTCCTTTTCTTCGAAATACTGAAACAGGCAATAAAACAGCAATATGGGTTGGGCCTCCGGTTAATAAGTTAGGCCCAAAAATGATATAAAAGTGTATAATAAAGCCCATAATCATTCAAAACACGTAGTAATATAGCATGAATGCTTCATAAATTATAGATACGTTGGAGACGTATCAGCATCCCCAAGCTTAATTCCTACTCGTCCTTGAGTAGGTAAATGATAAAAGAAAGAATTTATGAAGTGTGAATGCTAGAAGGTGCACAAGTTTGATCAATGATAATTTCAATCACCTTTACTAGCATCATTATATGTCATAACAATAGTTCATCTCATAAAACTTTTCATGATAAAGTAACAGGCAATTCACATGTCAAAGCATAGACCATAAACTTTCTCGAAAACTAGCAAACTTCATTCTTAGTCATCAAACAATTGCAATTCATCTTACTTTCAGGAAGAGTCTATGTCAGAACTTTGGTTTAGCAAACTTCACATACTCAACTATCATATAGTCTTCTACAATTGCTAACACTCACGCAATACTTGTGGTTATGAAGTTTTAATCAGACACAGAGAAAGATTGGGGCTTATAATGTTGCCTCCAAACATATTCACCTTTAGGTGATGTCAACAATAACAGTTCATGCTAACGTACATCCAATTGGATATATATATATATATATATATATATATATATATATATATATATATTAGGATCACCCCAACACAAAGTGCTTACCAAAGAATAAAATGAAAAAGGGAAAGGTGAAGATCACCTTGACTCTTGCGTAAAGTAAAAGACATAAGGTAAAAGATAGGCCCTTCGCAGAGGGAACCAGGGATTTGCAGAGGTGCCAGAGCTCGATTTTAAAATAGAGATAAATAATTTTGAGAGGTATGATCTCATTGTCAACATAACAACCAAGAGTTCCCAATATCTTCCATACTGCATACATTATAGGCGGTTCCCACGCAGAATGGTAAAACTTTATACTCCCCCAACCACCAACAAGCATCAATCCATGGCTTGCTCGAAACAACGAGTGCCTCCAACTAACAACAATCCTAGGGGAGTTTTGTTTAATTATTTTGATTTGATTTTGATCTTTTTGATCTTGGGACTGGGCATCCCGGTTACCGCCACTTTATCGGGAATGAGGAGCGGAGTCCACTCCTCTTGAGAATAACCCACCTAGCATGGAAGACACTGACAGCCCCTAGTTGCTACATGAGCAATTCGGGCATACAAAACAGATTATAATTTGAAGGTTTAGAGTTTGGCACATGCAAATTTACTTGGAACGACAGGTAAATACCGCATATAGGTAGGTATGGTGGACACTCATGGCAAAACTGGGTTTAAGGATATTGGATGCACAAGCAGTATTCCCGCTTAGTACAGATATTTAGACTAGCAAGGGGAGAAAGGCAAGCTCAACATGTTTGAATGATCCATGACAATATACTTTAATTGAGATGTGAGAAAACATAACCCATTACGTTGTCTTCCTTGTCCAACATCAACTCTTTAGCATGTCATACTTAATGAGTGCTCACAATTATAAAAGATGTCTATGATAATATATTTATATGTGAAATCTCTCTTCCTTCAATATTCTTTCATGAATTGTTCAAATGACTAATACAATGCTTGCTAACCGTCAATAAATTTACAACCTCTACTTCTTAGATGTGAAGTCATTACTCCCCATGGGATAAGCAAATGAGGCATATATAATTTCAGATTTATGACAATCAACTCATTCAACAATTTACTCATACGATATAAGTGAAGCACACAAGTAAATAACAAACTACTCCAAAAAGATATAAGTGAAGATCAATGAGTAGCTAAATAATTATGCAACTATGTGAAGACTCTCTCTCTCATTAAAGAATTTCAGATCTTGGTATTGTATTCAAGCGGCAAGAAAAACAAAATAAAATGACATTGCAAGGATAGCACAACTCATGTGAAGAAGCAAAAACTTAGGTTCAACCGATACTAACCGATAGTTGTTGAAGAAGAAAGGTGGCATGCCTACCGGGGCATCCCCAAGCTTAGATGCTTGTGACTTCTTGAAATATTATCTTGGGGTGCCTTCGGCATCCCCAAGCTTGAGCTTTTATGTCTCCTTAATTCCTTTCATATCATGGTTTCTCTTCATTTTATCAAAAGCTTCATTCACAAAAAACTCAACAAGAACTCGTGAGATAGGTTAGTATAAACCAATGCAAAACCATATCATCTTCTACTGTAACAAATCACTAACATTATTATTCAAAATTGCATACTAAATGCCTCCGCATATTTAATACTCCTATCCTCAAATAGAATCATTAAACAAGCAAACATATGCAAACAATGCAACCATAACAGCAATCTGCCAAAACAGTACAGTCTGTAAAGAATGCAAGAGTATCAATACTTCCCTGACTCCAAAAATTATGAACTAAAATTCCCACTGTAATAAATTTATCAGAGCTTAATATGCAAAAATATTCAACGTTATACCATTCTCTGACTTTTCTAGGGAATTTTTGCAGCAGCGGTAAACTTTCTGTTTTCAAACAGCAACATGTATACTAGCAAAATAAGCATGGCAAAGGCTATCCTTGACTTTTTTATTGAAACTAAAGATGCAAAACATTATTCTAACTAACATCAAGCAAATACTAACAAAAGAAAATGACGCTCCAAGCTAAACACATATCATGTGGCGAATAAAAATATAGCTCTAAGTAAAGTTACCGATGAACGAAGACGAAAGAGGGGATGCCATCCGGGGCATCCCCAAGCTTAGGCTCTTGTTTGTCCTTGAATATTAACTTGAGGTGCCTTGGGAATCCCCAAGCTTAGGCTCTTGCCACTCCTTATTCCGTAGTCCATCGAATCTTTACCCGAAACTTGAAAACTTCAACCACACAAAACTCGTAAGCTCCGTTAGTATAAGAAAATAAAACCACCACTTAGTGTTGACACACGAACACGTCACATGTACCCTCAACGCCGGGGGTGATGCACCGCAGCTCACGTCGAAGGAGACCCGACCGACAGCGCGATACGCAAGAAAGTCGACGGGCGCTTTTGCAGACCCGAAAACCCCACACCCCCGGGAGGGACCCCGTCAGGGAGTGCGGCAGCTATGGGCTGCCCTAGGTCGATTCGCTCGCCCCTAGAGCCTTGTGGATCGCTGCCCTCCAACGCGAAGAACGAACGAAGACCGAGAAAGAAAGATACAAGGGTAGGGGATAAAGATAGATGAACACAAAAGTGTAATAGATTGATTGGTTCGATTGGTGTTGTTCAATCGGCCGTCACCCCCAACATATATAAGAGGAGGCTGGACTTCCCGTACAAGTAAAGGATTCATCTAGGCTTTCCTTACAAGAAAAATTACATCAATTCGCGTCCTAGAGTCCTAGTTCTATTCCAACTCGGATTCAGTCTGAATCTGGCCCAAACTCTGTCTTCCTTATCGCGTCGGCCGCCGAGCTTGCATCTGATCTCCGATCAAGACGGCCCAAATATCAAACTTGTGCGCCTCGATGATACGAACAACTCTCATGTTGATTACTTTTTCAAATAAGGCCATCTTGAATACTCTTCGAGGTCATCTTTACCTTCCAGTCGGACTCGGTCTTGCAGTAGACTGGATTATCCGAGTCTCATAGTGAACTTGTAGGACATATACTATCTTTGATGATGATGACTCCAAAACCAAAGTTTACCGTCTTGATGATATGCATAACTTCTGTATTGAACACTTCTTCATCCGAGGTCATCTTGATAAACTTTCGGCACATGTTCAGTTTCACTCGGATTCGAGCTCATCCACTCGGATATTAGAGACTTTCACTCGGACCATCCGACTCGACCTTTTCACTCGGAAAACAATCTTTCACTCGGATGACTATATTTTCACTCGGAAGACAAACTTTTACTCGATCGATAAGTTTTCACTCGACCTTTTACTCGATCGGTAGGTTTTCACTCGACCTTTTACTCAATCGGTAAGTTTTCACTCGACCTTTTACTCAATCGGTAGGTTTTCACTCGACCTTTTACTCGATCAGTAGGTTTTCACTCGGATGGTAAAACTTTCCACTCGGATTCCCCGACTGAAAAGACAGCCTGATCTTGATTTGCCTCTCCAGGTTGCATATGACCTCGGATTGAGACAAATAATATATGAAAATCGATCGGCTCGACGAGACGAAACTTTTTCATGTTGAAGGTGTTTCCATTAAAGGCCGTCCAGAAGGCCGAATTGCTCACGCATTGTATCAGACACTCATCAACATGTGTCTGGTGTCGAGCGTAACATTTGGTCTTTGGTAGGGCTGGTCTGTATTGATTGTAACTTTTGCATAAAAACTTGGATTGAGATGATTTATATATCAAAATTGATTGCTTCGATGAGACGGAGACAATTCCTTTAGTGTGCTACTTCATCCGAGGTCATCTTGAAGGCGTGATTGGCCAAAAATCACTCGAAACATTGAATTATGCCACTCGGAGTATAGTTTCGGTCCGTAAGATAAGGTCGAACGAATATAACCGAAACATCAAAGTTGTTCCACTCGGCGACATGAATCTTTTCATGCTGAAAGCTCGTTCACTCGAGACCATCTTCATTGCAATCTGTATCTTGCCAAAAACAGGTGTCAACACATGCCCTCCTGTTTTCTGGCAGAACTTGCGTGCCAGAAAATACCTTCACTACTAGGAAAAGGGCTATAGATGGAATTGACACTAATGGCGCACCAGACATGTGGTGCGCCATTAGCATATACTAATGGCGCACTACCTTCTGATGCACCATTAGTGTTGAAACTAGTAATGGTGCACCAGCCAGAAGGTGCGCCACTAAAGTTATTTTTTTTATTATTGTTTTTATTCCTTTTTTGCAAAAGTACTAATGGCGCACTCACACGCGGTGCGCCATTACTAGTTCAAACTAGTAATGGCGCACCGTGGCAGAGTGCGCCATTAGTATGTTTTTTTTTGCAAAACTACTAATGGCGCAGCACCAGGGGGTGCGCCATTAGTAACCTGGATTACTAATGGCGCATTTGTTGCTGGTGCGCCATTAGTAAGTGGGCAGCAACAAGATATTTTGGACAGCCTCTCCTCCCACACTCACTTTCTCCCCACTTCATTCTCTCCACCGCCTCCTCCTTGTCTCGGGTGCCTCCTCTTTTTCACCTCATTTCCACCATAGATTCATTCAAATTAAGTGGTTAAGTTACCTTGTTTTGCTAGGTAAGTAAGGGGGGAAGCTATATTTATGTTGTTCTCCCTACAACAATGTGCACATGCACTTTTTATGGCCTAGCTAGATCTATGTATGTTCGTGGTGTTGCATATGTTTGTGGTGTTGCATATGTGTTTGTGTTTGGAGGTGTACCGGTATTTGAAATGCGATAGTTGCCAATATTTTGCCGGAATGTTGATTCATTTCCGTTTCGGCGAGAATTTTGGCATTAAGCATTCTTTTTGGTCCTATTTTTAGGGAAAGTCATGCCAAATTTTTTCTTGGTTCTAAAATATCGTTTTGCTCTACCCCGCAGGCGACCATGGTCTGCATGATGACCGAAGGCATCGTGAATAGGTTTTTGAGGTCCGCGAAGGCCGAGATGCTTCAAAAGAACGAGACGGAGATAAGATGTCCATGTCGAAGATGCAAGCTGAATAGCCTTATTGCGGACCCGGATTCCGGGCAGGTGCGGGACCACCTGCTCTTGCGTGGTTTCATGGATGGCTATCGGTGGCAAGGTGATGAAGATGACTACGAAGTCGTCCATGGGGGCCGGGCAAGAAATGAGGAAGGGCAGCAAGACAACCACCGCGGCTCGGGGGGGCGAGAAGACGAAGAATCCCCAGGAGATGATCACGACGGTGATGCTGTACACAGTCATCATGTAGAAGATGCAGGACATGATGATGATGCCGGCGGAGCAGACGACGCTGGACCATCGATGGGCTGGGTGCAGGACCCTCATATTCAAGAGCTGCTTCTCAAGCAGACGGATAACGCAAGAGCTGCCACCCGAGAGAAAGCCAAGATGGATCAACTTGAGTTAGACGCGGTTACTCCATTGTATGAAGGATGCAGGCCCGAGGATACCCGTCTGAAAGTAACGCTCATGGCTCTGGAGATGAAGGTAAAACACAAAATGACCGACGCATGCTTCGACGAGAACATGTCATTCTGGCACGAACGTCTTCCCAAGGGGAACAAGTGCCCGACCAGTTTGGAGGAGGTGAAGAAAATCGTGTGTCCTCTGGATTTACCGCACGTGAAATACCATGTGTGCATGAACAATTGCATCATTTATCGGGACGAGCACGCGGAGTCTACCATATGTCCGGTGTGCGGTGTCACTCGATACAAGAAGAGGAAGAAAGCTCCTCGAAAAGTGGTGTGGTACTTTCCGATCACTCCTCGTCTGCAGCGGTATTTCGCGGACCCTGAGGTAGCAAAGCTCCTGCGTTGGCACGCGGATAGGGAGGAGAAGAAGCGAGAAGATGACGCAAATGATCCGGAGATAGATAAAAAAGACAAGATGCTGAGTCACCCTAAGGATGCGAGCCAGTGGCAAGCGTTGAACTTCGAATACCCAGAATTTGGGAATGATCCAAGGAACATCGTGCTGGGCGCGAGCACCGATGGAGTCAATACGTTTGGCAGCCAAAGAAGCACACATAGCACCTGGCCTGTGTTTGTGTGGATGTACAACCTTCCCCCCTGGCTGTGCATGAAGAGGAAGTACATTCACATGAGTATACTAATTGAAGGGCCGAAACAACCAGGGAACGACATCAATCTGTATCTGGGGCTGCTGAAAGAGGAGCTTGACACACTATGGAAAACGCCAGCCAATACGTGGGACGCCGCAGAGAAAGAATATTTCCCTATGAGAGCCGCACTGCTCACGACGGTGCATGACTATCTCGGTTACGGATATCTTGCGGGGCAGGTAGTCCATGGATTTTCTGGATGCCTAAGCTGCATGGATGACACAACATATCGCCAGCTAGATAGAGATCCCGGGTCTTTGAAAACCGTGTTCATGGGACATCGAAGGTGGCTTCGCGACGATGACCCGTGGAGGAAACGCAAGGATCTGTTCGATGGTGAAACCGAACCCCGAAAACGCCCGTGTACGAGGAGCGGCGAGGAAATAGACAAGCTGTTGAAAAATTGGAAAGACTGCCCACTGCCGGGAAAGAAGCAAAAGGCGCCAGAGCCGGGAAAGAAGCGAAAGGCGCCAGAGCCGCTGCTGAAGGTATGGAAAATGAGGTCTGTTTTCTGGGACTTGCCGTACTGGAAGATCCACCGTGTGCCTCACAGCCTTGATGTCATGCATATCACAAAGAACGTGTGCGAGAGTCTACTTGGTACCCTGCTCAACATGCCAGAGAGGACCAAAGATGGGTCGAAAGCAAGGGCAGACTTGAAATCAATGGGCATCAGGCAGGAGCTTCACGCTATATATGATGATGATGATGATGATGATGATGAGGCGAAGGAGGACACAGAAAGTCGTCGCAAAGGCAAAAAGGCAAGAAGACCGGAAATGACTACCCTCCCGCATGCTTCACTCTAAGTCAGGAGGAGATCGAGCAGTTTTTCACCTGCCTCCTAGGAGTAAAACTTCCTTACGGTTACGCGGGGAAGATAAGCAGATACCTAGACCCAGCGAAGCAGAAGTTCAGCGGGATGAAGTCTCACGACTGTCACGTGCTGATGATGCAGATACTTCCAGTTGCAATCCGTGGGATCATGGACGCGCACGTCCGTGAAACGCTATTTGGCCTATGCAACTTCTTCGACGTCATCTCTCGGAAGTCGATTGGCGTGAGGCAACTCAGAAGGCTACAGGAAGAGATCGTGGTGATACTATGCGAGCTTGAGATGTACTTCCCGCCCGCATTCTTCGACGTTATGGTGCATCTGCTGGTCCATATAGTGGAGGATATCATCCAACTCGGGCCGACGTTCCTGCACAGCATGATGCCGTTCGAAAGGATGAATGGTGTCATCAAAGGATACGTTCACAACATGTCACGTCCAGAAGGAAGCATAGCCAGGGGCTTTCTGACCGAAGAGTGCATCTCCTACTGCACGAATTATCTAGGCATCGAGAACCCCGTTGGTCTGCCCGTCAACAGGCACCTCGGCAGGCTCGCTGGATGGGGTCACCGTGAGGGTCGCCGCGAAATGCATGTCGACTTCGAGGGTCGACTCGCCGACTTTGAAAGAGCAAACCTAGTCGCGCTACAACACATAGACGTGGTCGATCCTTGGTTGGTAGAGCACAAAACCTTTATTAAAAAGACGTACAATGACCGAGGCCAACAGAGGACGGACGGAGATATACTCAAAGAGCACAACTCATGTTTCACGCGTTGGTTCAAGCATAAGCTTCTGTCGTACCCTTTACATGAGGATTCTTCCGCGGAAGAACAACTCATATTCGCCTTGTCACAGGGCGCCGAGCACAACCTGATGACCTATGAGGTGTACGATATCAACGGCTACACATTCTACACCGAGGCCAAGGACATGAAGAGCGATGGTTATCAGAACTCTGGGGTAACGATGGAATCCTACACCGGTAACGACAAGGACAGATACTACGGAAGGATCGAGGAGATCTGGGAGCTGAGCTACGCTGGAGAGAAGGTCCCGATGTTCCGTGTCAGATGGGCCAAGAACGTCATAAAAGAAGACCGGTATTTCACCACCATGGTTATACCCGAAGCCAAATCCAAGACCGCGGGCGCAAACGTCACCGCGAAAAATGAGCCATGGGTACTGGCTTCCCAAGTGGACCAATGCTTCTTCATTACCGACCCGCCAAAGCCCAGTTGTGTTGTCGTGAGGAGAGGCAAAAGGAAGATCATCGGAATGGATGGAGTAGCCAATGAGCAAGACTTCGACAAGTACGGCGACCCGAGGATCGAACATGACGACGATGATGAAGTAGCAGCATACACCACAAGAAGAAGCAGGACCACCCTACCTAAAGGACGTCCGTTCCACAGAAGAACTCCATTTGCGAAAAAGAAGAGCAAGAAGATTGTGAACAGATAGCTAGCTAAGATCGATTGTATTTAAATCGTAGCCTTCATTTCTCGATTGTATTTCATGGGTACTTTTTGAACTATCATGAATATTTTAAAATTTCATGGACACTCGATCTCGATCCCCCTCCATCTCGATCACTATCCCACCTCGCCAGATCCGGTCCCCCTCGCCGCCGAGCACCCCCCAGTCCACCGGCCGCCGCCGCCGACCCCCCGCACCCTCGATTCCCCTACTCAACCGCCGCCGCCGACCCCCCGCACGCCGCGCACCGTCTTATAAAAAAAATAAGTATCAAACAGATTTTTAAATGCTACTGTCTTATAAAAAAATATTACTGTTATTATTTAAAAAAGTTTGAACATATTTAAACACAAATAAGTATCAAACAGCTTTTTAAATGCTACTGTCTTATAAAAAAATATTACTGTTATTATTTAAACAAGTTTGAACATATTTAAATACAAATAAGTATCAAACAGCTTTTTAAATGCTAAAAAAAATTGTGGAGCCTGGGAGTCGAACCCAGGACCTCCTGGTGTGAGAACTGGCTGCTGACCAGTCGAGCTAGTAGAGGGGACTTGATGTGGATCAGTTCTGGTGGTACATAACCAGTTGGCTCGAGTTGAAATAAAAAAAATACTAATGGCGCACCACGGTGAGGTGCGCCATTAGTATGGATGTACTTATGGCGCACCGAGGTGTGGTGCGCCATTAGTACTGTGCCCGATCCCCCCTTCCCTCTCCCCCTTCGCCCGATCCCCCTTTCCCTCTCCCCCTCACCAGTTCCCTCTCCCTCGATCCACCGCCGCCGCCGCCGCTGCCCTGACCCACTGCGCCGCAGCCGCCCACGCACCCCCGCCGCCTCCCTCTCCCCTTCCTCCCCCTCGAGCCCGCGCCGTCCTCCCAAACCTAACCCGACGCCGTCCG